>NW_019154123.1:25356624-25559839 GCF_002288905.1 Enhydra lutris kenyoni
AATGTGATATAATACATTAATAAAAGAAAGGACAAGAACCATATGATACTCTCAATAGATGCTGAAAAAGCATTTGACAAAGTACAGCATCCTTTCTTGATCAAAACTCTTCAAAGTGTAGAGATAGAGGGTACATACCTCAATATCATCAAAGCCATCTATGAAAAACCCACGGCGAATATCATTCTCAATGGAGAAAAGCAGAGCTTTTCTGCTAAGGTCAGAAACATGGCAGGGATGTCCGCTATCACTAGTACTATTCAACACAGTACTGGAAGTCAGCAATCAGACAACAAAAAGAAATTAAAGGCATCCAAATTGGCAAAGAAGAAGTCAAACTATCACTCTTTGCAGATGATATGATACTACATGTGGAAAACCCAAAAGACTCCACTCCAAATCTGCTAGAACTTGTACAGGAATTCAGTAAGTGTCAGGATATAAAATCAATGCACAGAAATCAGTTGCATTTCTTTAAACCAACAGTACAAAAGAAAGAGAAATTAAGGAGTCAATCCCATTTACAATTGCACTCAAAACCATAAGATACCTAGAAATAAACCTAACCAAAGAGGCAAAGAATCTATACTCAGAAAACTATAAAGTACTCATGAAAGAAATTGAAGACACAAAGAAATGGAAAAATGTTCCATGCTCATGGATTGGAAGAACAAATACTGTGAAAATGTCTATGCTATCTAAAGCAATCTTCACATTTAATGCAATCCCTATCAATTTTTTTCAAAGAAATCAACAAATAATCCTAAAATTTATACGGAATCAGAAAGGACCTCGAATAGCCAGAGGAATGTTGAAAAAGAAAGCCAAAGTTGGTGGCATCACAATTCCAGAATTCAAGCTCTATTACAAAGCTGTCATCATCAAGACAGTATGGTACTGGCACAAAAGCAGACATAGAGATCAATGGAGCAGAATAGAGAGCCCAGAAATAGACCCTCAACTCTATGGTCAACTAATCTTCGACAAAGCAGGAAAGAACATCCAGTGGAATAAAGACAGTCTCTTCAACAAATGGTGTTGGGAAAATTGGACAGCCACATGCAGAAAAATGAAACTGGACCATTTCCTTACACAACACATGAAAATAGACTCAAAATGGATGAAGGACCTCAATGTGAAAAAGGAATACATCAAAATCCTTGAGGAGAACACAGGCAGCAACCTCTTTGACCTCAGCCGCAACAACTTCTCCCTAGGAATATCGCCAAAGACAAGGGAAGCAAGGGCAAAAATGAACTATTGGGACTTCATCAAGATCAAAAGCTTTTGCACAGCAAAGGAAACAGTTAACAAAACCAAAAGACAAATGACAGAATGGGAGAAGATATTTGCAAATGACATATCAGATAAAGGGCTAGTATCCAAAATCTATAAAGAACTTATCAAATTCAACACCCAAAGGACAAATAATCCAATCAAGAAATGGGCAGAGGACAGGAACTGAGATTTCTGCAAAGAAGACATCCAGATGGCCAACAGACACATGAAAAAGTGCTCCATATCACTCGGCATCAGGGAAATACAAATCAAAGCCACAATGAGATACCACCTCACTCCAATCAGAATGGCTAAAATTAACAAGTCAGGAAATGACAGATGCTGGTGAGGATGCGGAGAAAGGGCAACCCTCCTACACTGTTGGTGAGAATACAAGCTGGTGCAGCCACTCTGGAAAACAGCATGGAGGTTCCTCAGAAAGTTGAAAATAGAGCTACCCTATGACCCAGCAATTGCACTACAGGATATTTACCCTAAAGATACAAATGTAGTGATCTGAAGGGGCACATGCACCCAAATGTTTATAGCAGCAATGTCCACAATAGGCAACTATGGAAAGAACCTAGATGTCCATCAACAGATGAATGGATAAAGAATATGTGGTGTATATGTACAATGGAATACTATGCAGCCATCAAAAGAAATGAAATCTTGCCATTTGCGATGATGTGGATGGAACTAGAGGGTATTATGCTGGGCGAAATAAGTCAATCAGAGAAAGACAATTATCATATGAGCTCCCTGATATGAGGAAACTGATAGGCAATGTGGGGGGTTTGGGAGGTAGGGAAGGAAAAAAATGAAACAAGATGGGTTCGGGAGGGAGACAAACCATAAGAGACTCTTAATCTCACAAAACAAACTGAGGGTTGCCAGTGGGGAGGGGGTAGGGAGAGGGAGGTTGGGTTATGGACATTGGGGAAGGTATGTGCTATGGTGAGTGCTCTGAAGTGTGTAAACCTGGCGATTCACAGACCTGTACCCTTGGGGCTAATAATACATTATATGTTAATAAAAAAGTAAAAAATTATATTAAAAAGATAAAATAAATTAACTCAAGGAGATGAAAAGTACAGCTTAGGGAATATAGTCAATAATATTGTAATAATGCTGTATGGTATAATCTATGACTAAGCAGGCAAGATACACTGGGAAAAGTCTCTTCAAAAATGGTGCTGGGAGGGGCACCTGAGTGGCTCAGTCGTTATGCATCTGCCTTCGGCTCAGGTCATGATCTCAGGGTCCTGGGATCGAGCCCCACATCGGGCTCCCTGCTCAGCGGGAAGCCTGCTTCTCCCTCTGCCACTCCCCCTGCCTGTATTCCCTCTCCTGCTGTCTCTCTCTGTATAAAATCTTTAAAAAAGTGGTGCTGGGGAAACCAGACAGCTACATACAAACAATGAAACCAGACCACTTTCTTATACCATATACAAAAATAAACTCAAAATGGGTTAAAGACCTAAATGTGAAACCTGAAGCCATAAAACTAGAAGAAAACACAGGCAGTAATCTCTTTGGCGTCTGTGGTAGAAACATTTTTCTAGATGTGTCTTTTTTGGCAAGGGAAACAAAAGCAAAATTAAAACTATTGGGAATACACCAAAATAAAAAACTTTCGTCCAGCAAAGGAAACCACCAATAAAAAAGAAGACAACTCAGTCAATAGGAGAAAATATGTGCAAATGATGTATCCGATAAGGTTATATATATAAGATTAATAGCCAAAATATATAAAGACCTTATATATCTTAACACCAAAAAACCAAAAATCCAATTAAAATATGGGTAGAGGACAGGAGTAAACATTTTTCCAGAGAAGACATACAGATGGCCAACAGACACATAAAAAGATGTCCAACATCACTAAGTATCAGGGATATGCAAATGAAGACCTATGAGATACCACCTCACACCTGTTAGAATGACTACAATCAAAAAAGACAAAAAATAACAAGTGTTGCCAAGGATGTTGAGAAAAAAGAACCCTCTTATACTGTTGGTGGGAATGCAAGCTGATGCAGCCACTGTGGAACATAGTATGGAGGTTCCTCAAAAAGTTAAAAACAGAACCAGCATAGGATCCACTAATTCCCCTGCTGGGTATTTACCCAAAGAATAAACACTAACTGGAGAACATATATACACCCACTGTGTTTACTGCAGCACTATTTACAATAGCCAAGATATGGAAGCAAACTAAATGTCCACTGATTAATGGATACAGAAGATATGTTATATATACACAGTAGAATATTACCCAGCCACAAAAAAGAATGACATCTTGCCATTTCCAACAACACTGATGGATCCAGAGTATTACGCCAAGCAAAGAAAGTCAGTCAGAAAAGACAAATACCATGACTTTACTCATATGTGGAATTTAAGAAACAAAATAAAGAAAAAAAAGACAAAAACAAAAAAACAAACTCTTTAACTATACAGAACAAACTGGTGGCTGCCAGAGGGGAGGGGATGGAGGGATGGGTATAACAGGTGAAGGGGATTAAGAGTACAATTATGAGCACTGACTGTAATGAATAGAATTATTGAAACATATTGTGCACCTAAAATTAACATAATACTGTACATTATTAATACTTGAAAAAGCTACTTCACACATTTATTTTATTATTTTTTTTAAAGATTTTATTTATTTGACAGAAATCACAAGTAGGCAGAGGCAGGCAGAGAGAGAGGAGGAAGCAGGGTCCCTGCCGAGCAGAGAGCCTGATGAGGGGCTTGATCCCAGGACCCTGAGATCATGACCTGACCCAAAGGCAGAGGCTTTAACCCACTGAGCCACTCAGGTGCCCCTACTTCACACATTTAAAGAACGAAAGAAAGAACTTAAGCCCAAAGGCATCTTCGTAGTTAGCAAAAAAAAAAAAAGTTGCATGGTGACAGATGGTAACCAGACTCATTGAGGTGAGCACTGCATAATACAGAGAATTGTTGAGTAACTGTGTTATTTACCTGAAATTAATATAACCCTGTATATCAACTATATTTCAATAGTAAAAATTACAAGAAAAAAGGTGATGTAATTGATGAATGTTATGAAGCTGTGGAAGTTTGGGGCACAAAGGAATCAAGGTCAAGAAGAATAGCAAAGGGGCTCCAGCAGTTATTTAAGTGTGGTGTGACAACGGCCTGAACAGTATATGAACTAAGAGCACAGGAAAGAAAGAGTGCAGCTGAGAATCACTCAGATAAAGAATTGGTGGGGCTTGGTAATGGGAGTAGACAGTAGAACAGGAAAAAAAACTCCCCAAACTCCAATCTGAATCAGGTAATCAAAATGCATTGGTTCCTGGACAACTTAATCTCAAGGGCTAAGAAAATATCCACAATTTTAAAAGGGGAGGGAGTTGACATAGTTGTTTATTTTGTCAAGTGCCCATTTTTAACTAAATACCAAATACTATCACAATCATTTTTTTTAAAAGATTTATTTATTTATTTGAGAGAGAAGAGAGAGGGTGAGGGAGGGAGAAGCAGAGAGAAAGGGAAAGAGAGAATCCCAAGCAGACGCTCTGCTAAGCATGGAACCCAACAGGGGACTCGATCCCATGATCCTGAGATCACGACCTGAGCCAAAATCAAGAGTCAGATGCTTAACCAACCGAACCACCCAGGCACTCCCACTTCACTTTTTTAAGGAACACAAGCTTAGGAAAGATATAACCTGAAAACAAACAGTCTTTTGGAAAAAAAAAAAAAAGAAGAAGATAAGAAATTAATTAGGATTCTAATTTTAGAAACAGTTCTGAAAATGTTCAAGAAAAAAACAAAACAAAACTGGCAGATGTGTCTCTATGTTCCAGCACTTTATCTGGCTACTTCCAAAATATCTTGTAATAATTAACACTTTTCCCAGTTCACACAGTACCTTTACAAATGTGGTTTTTAAAAAAAGGAAAAAATTAAGAGAAGTGAAGATACCTTAACAGACCGTTAAGACTACATCAAATGGGATAACATTCATATTGTAGGGCTCTCAAAAGGAGGAGAGAGAGAGAAAGGGCAAGAAAAATTACTTGAAGAAGTAATGGCTGAAACTTCCCTAATCTGGGGAAGGAATTAAAATCCAAGTCCTGGAAGCCCAGAGTTTCAAATAAGATGAGTCCAAAGAGATCCACACCATGATACATTATAATTAAAATTCTAAGAGTTAAGGATTAAGAGAGAATCCTAAAAGCAACAAGAAAAAAACAACTTGTTATGCTCAAGGGAAACTCTAGAAGGCTATATAAGCAGATTTTTCAGTAGCAACTTTACATGCCAGAAGACAGTGGCATGACATATACAAAGTGCTGAAAGGAAAAAACTTCCAACCCCAATTCCCTGCCCAGCAAAGTTATCATTCAGAACTTAAGGAGAGATTAAGAGCTTTCCCTGTAAGCAAGAGCTAAAGGAATTCACCACCACTAAACCAGCCCTACAATAAATGTTAAAGGGAATTCTTTAAGCTAAGTAGTAAGAAAACATAGGAAAATAAAAATCTCATTGGAAAAGGTAACTATATAATAAAGGTAGTGACCAGTCACTTATAAAGCAAGCATGAAGGTTAAAAGATAAAAGTAGTAAACTTAACTGAAATTACAATAATTAGTTAAGGGAAGCATAAAATAAAAAGATATAAAAAAGAATCATCAAAAATAAAAAATGTGGGAGGTAGGAGTAAAAAGGCAAAGCTGTGACTTCTGTTTAACATTAAGTTGCTATCAAGTTAAAACACTGCTATTTGCATAAATATTTTTTGTGAACCTAACAGTAACCACAAGGAAAAAAACTTACAGTAAACACACAAAATAAAATGAGAAAGGAATTAAACATAACACTAAAGAAAACAAGCAAACTGCTAGGGAAGAGAAAAAGAAAGGAGCAGAGAGGAACTACAAAAACAGCCAGAAAACAATTAACACAATGACAATAAGTATACACCTATTAAAAATTATTTTAAATGTAAATGAACTAAATTCACCAATCAAAAGAGAGTGGCTGAATGGATAAAAAAAATTAGACCAATCTATATGCTGCCTACAAAACTCAGAAGTAAAAACACACACAGAGGGAAAGGGAAGGGTTAGAAAGATAATCTATACAAATGGAAATGAAAAGAAAGCTGGAGTAATTATACTACTATCCGATAAAATAGACTTTAAAACAAAGATTATAAGAGGGGCATGTGTGTGGCTCAGTTGGTTAAGTGTCTGACTCTTGATCTCAGTTCAGGTCTTCACCTCAGCGTCAAGAGTTCAAGCCCTATGCTGGGCTCCACAGTAGGCTTATAGCCTATTTAAAAATAAATAAATAAATAAGTAAAACAAAGACGGGCATTATATAATGATTTAGGGGTCAACCCAGCAAGAAGATACTACATTTATAAATATATATGCCCCCAACACAGGAGCACCAAAATATATAAAGCAATTATTAACAGACCTAAAGGGAGAAATTGAAAGCAATACAATAATAGTAGGAGACTTTAATACCTTACTATCACCAACAGATAGATGATCCAGACAGAAAAAATCAATAAGGAAACACTGGTCTTAAATGACACATTAGACCTGATGGAGTTAATAGATATATATAGAATATTCCACCCAAAAGTAGCAGAATACACATTCTTATCAATTGCACATGGAACATTCTTCAGGACAGATCACACATTGGGCCATAAAACAATCTCAATAAATTAAAAATGAGTGAACTCATATTAAGCATCTTTTCCGACCGCAATGGTACGAAACTAGAAATTAAGTACAAGAAAAAAACAGGAAAACCCACAAAAACATGGAGATTAAACAGCATGCTATTGAGCAATCAATGGTTCATTGACGAAACCAAAGGAGAGATTAAAAAAAAAAATCTAGAGACAAACGGACACAAAAATCAGACATACCAAAATCTATGGAATGCAGCAAATGAGGTTCTGAGAGGGAAGCTCATAGCAATACACGCCTACCTCAAGAAACAAACAAAATTCTCAAAAAAACAATCTAACTTTGCACCTAAAGGAACTAGAAAAAGAACAAAAAAAAAAATAGAGTCCAAATTAGTAGAAGAAAGAAAATAATAGAGATCAGAGTAGAAATAAATGAAATAGAGATTAAAAAAAAAGATTTATTCAATTGAGAGAGAAAGTGGGGAGAGGGGCAGAGGGACAAGCAGACTCTCCACTGAGCAGGGAGCCTGATGGGAGGAGGCTTGATCTCATGACCTGAGCCAAAGTCAGACACTTAACCTACTGAGACACCCACGCATCCCTGAAATAGAGATTTAAAGCATGATAAAAAAAGATCAATGAAAGTAAGAGCTGGTTCTCTGAAAACAGAAATTCAACAAACCCTTCACTAAACCAGCCAAGTAAAACAGAAGAGAGGATTCAAAGACGTAATATCAGAAATGAAAGAGAAATTACACCTGATACCACAGAAATAAAAGGATAAGAGACTACTATGAACAAGTACATGCCAACAAGCTTAACAACCTAGAAGAAATGAATAAATTCCTCGAAACATATAATCTTCTAAGAATGAATCATGAAAAACTGAAAATGTGAATAGATTGATTAACTAGTAAGGACACTGAAACAGTAATCAAAAGCCTCCCAACAAACAAAAGTCCAGGACCAGATGGCTTCACTAGCAAATTCTACCAAACATTTGAAGATTTAATACCTATCCTTTTCAAACTCTTCAAAGGAAAGCTTCCAAGTGTTTTATAAGGCCAGCATCATCTATACCAAACTAGACAAGGACACCATAAAAAAAGAAATTAGAGGCTAATATCCTCGATAAACATAGATGTAAAATCCTCAACAAGTTTAGCAAACTAAATTCAATAATACATTAAAAGGATCATATACCACAATCCAGTGGGATTTATTTCAGGGATGCAAGGATGGTTCTGCAAATCGATGTGATATACTACATCAATAGAATGAAAGATAAAAATCATATGATCATCTCAATAGATGCAGAAGAAGCATTCAACAAAATTTGACATCCAGGGACGCCTGGGTGGCTCTGTCAGTTAAGCCGCTGCCTTCAGTTCAGGTCATGATCCCAGGGTCCCGGGATCGTGTCCCGCATCGAGCTCCTTGTTCAGCGGGGAGCCTGCTTCTCTCTCTGCCTCTGCCTGCCGCTCTGCCTGCTTGTGCTGTCTCTCTGACAAATAAATAAATAAAATCTTAAAAAAAAAAATTCAACATCCATTTATGATAAAAACTCTCAACAAAGTAGGTATAAGAGGGAACATACCTCAGCATAATAAAGGCCCTAAATGACAATTCCATAGCTAACATTATACTCAGCAGTGAAAAGCATTCAGGAAAAACACAAGAACACTCACCACACTTGCCACTTTTATTCAACATAGTATTGAAAATCCTAGCCATAACAACTAGGCAAGAGAAAGAAACAAAAGGCCTCCAAATTGGTAAGGAAGAAATAAAACTGTTACTACTTGCAGATGATATGATACTATATATAGAAAATCCTAAAGATTCCACCAAAAAATCTGTTAGAACTAATAAATAAATGGATTCAGTGAAGTTGCAGGATACAAAATCAATATAGAGAAATCTGTGGTGTTCTATACACCAATGATAAAACATCAGAAAGAGAAATTAAGAAAATAATCTCACTTATAAATGCATTGAAAAGAATAAAATACCAAAGAATAACTTAACCAAGAAGGTGAAGGACTTGTGCACTGAAAACTATAAGACATTCATGAAAGAAACGTAAAAAGACACAAATAGTGTAAAGATATTCTGTGGTCATAATTTAGAAAAATTAATACTGTTAAAAAGTCCATATTGCCGGGGCGCCTGGGTGGCTCAGTGGTTTAGGGCCTCTGCCTTCGGCTCGGGTCATGATCCCAGGATTCTGGGATCGGGCCCCACATCGGGCTCTCTGCTCCATGGGGAGCCTGCTTCCTCCTCTCTCTCTGCCTGCCTCTCCGCCTATTTGTAATCTCTGTCTGTCAAATAAATATATAAAATCTTTAAAAAAAAAAAAAAAGTCCATATTACCTAAAGCAATCTACAAATTCAACGTAATAGCTATCAAAAGTCTAGTGGCATACTTCATAGACCTAGAACAAGTAACTTTAAAATATGTATGAAACAACAAAAGATCTCCAACAGCCAAAGCAATTCTGAGAAAGAACAGAGTTGGAGGTATCACACTGCTTGATTTCAAACTATACTACAAAGCTATGTAATCAAAATAGTATGGTATTGGTAAAAAAAACAAAACAAAAAAATAGATACATAGATCAATGGAACAAAATTGAGAGCCTAGATATAAACCCATACTTATATAAACAATTAATCTATGATAAAGGAGCCAGGAACATAATATAGATAAAACAAAGTCTCTTCAACAAATGGTGTTGGATAGCCACATGCAAAAGAACGAAACCATATACAAAAATTAACTCAAAATGGATTAAAAACTTGAGTGTAACCTGAAACATGAAATTACCAAAAGAAAGAGGCAGTAAGGTCCTGACATCAATCTTAGCAACATCTTTATGGAGCTGACTTCAAAGGCAAGGGGAAAAAAAGCAAAAATGAGCAGATGGGACTACATCAAACTAAAAAACTTCTGTACAGCTAAGGAAACCACCACCAAAATGAAAAGGCAACCTACCAAATGGGAGAAGACATTTGCAAACTATACATATGGTAAGGAGTAAAGACTTAATATCCAAAACATATAAAGAACTTCTACAATTCAGCAACAAAAAACCAAACAGCCCTATTAAAAAATGGGAAGAGGATCTGAACAGACACTTCCTCAAAGAAGACCTACAGATGGCCAAGAAGCACATCACTAATCATCAGGGAAATATAAATCAAAACCACAATGAGGTATCACTTAATGTTAGAATGGCTGTTATTAAAAAAGACAAGAAATAACAAGTGTTGGCAAGGATGTGGAGAAAAGGGAACCCTAATACACTGCTGGTGACATTGTAAATTAGTGTAGCCACCATGGAAAATAGTATGGAGACTCCTCAAAAAATTAATAATAAATCTATCATTTGACCCAGCTATTCCACTTCATATTTATCTGAAGACTACAAAAATACTAATTTGAAAAGATATACCCCCAGGTTCACTGTAGTATTATTTACAACAGCCAAGATATGGAAACAACCTAAGTGTCCATTAACAGCTGAATGGATAAAGAAGCTGTAGTATATTTATAAAATGGAATACTACTCAGCCATAAAAAAAAGAGTGAGATCTTGCCATCTGCTACAACACGGATGGACTGTGCGGACATTATGCTCAACAAAGGAAGTCATATGGATAAAGACAAATACCATATGATTTCACTCATATGTAGAATCTAAAAAACAGAACAAGTGAACAAAATGAAACAAAAGCAAATTCACAGAGAACAGACTAGCGGTTACCAAAGTGGAAGGGAGTTATGGGGTGGGTGAAGAGGGGACAATGGTATGGTGATAGTTGGGAACTAGACTTGTGGTGATCACTCTGTAGTGTATACAGATAACCAACTATAAAGCCACATATTTGAAACTTATAGGATAATAAAAAAGTAATCTGAGGGGCGCCTGGGTGGCTCAGTGGGTTAAGCCGCTGCCTTCGGCTCAGGTCATGATCTCAGGGTCCTGGGATCGAGTCCCGCATCGGGCTCTCTGCTCGGCAGGGAACCTGCTTCCCTCTCTCTCTCTCTCTCTCTGCCTGCCTCTCTGTCTACTTGTGATCTCTCTCTGTCAAATAAATAAATAAAATCTTTAAAAAAAAAAAAAAAAGTAATCTGAAGCCATCTATAATATTATTTAGTGACCAAAGCTTTTCTGGATGACAAGAGTTATCAGCTATTGTAGTACATTTTAGAATTTACATTTCTGTATAAGTCATTCTGTTGTCTGGTCCTAATAACAACCCTGGCAAATAGGCAGGGCAGATATCTTTACTTACAGTTGAGAAAACCAAGGCTTAGAAAAGCTGCTTGAATTCCCTAAGGTAGTAAGTGATGTCCAGAATCAGGCTCTCTTTCTACTCTACAGATTTTTTTATCATTATCTCACTGTTCATTAGTTACAAGATATCTGCTGAAACCATCACTTGACAAGATTTGGCTCATCTAAAATATGCCTGATAAGACTATGTACTCAAACATTATTAATTCTCTAAATTTTGGGGGAAGGGTGAGTGAAAGAGGCTTAGATTAAAAAAATAAAGCTTCACAGACTTGTTGATAACTGATAAGAAAAGAATTACTATATTGCAAATCTTATGTTTTTCAAAAGAAAATGTGGCTAAGAATCTCAACTGTGTATTAAAAGATAATCTGGACCTCCTGCTGTAAAGTTGAGGAAAATAAAAATGTCTGTAGATTTAAATGAGGAACAAAAGACATGAATAAAGAGCATGCTGAGACAAGACAGATAATAGTACACAGAAAATGCATCCATGTATGTGGTAAGATGCCCACCCAGGAGGCTGATTAACAATAGGACATTACAGAAAAGGTGTAAGGTTGATCCTTACATAACAATGGTATGAACTGCATGGGTCCACTTACACCCAGATTTTTTTTCAATAGATACATATTTCTTTTTTAAAAAAAATTTATTTATTTTAGAAAGAGAGCAATGGGGGTGGGGCACAGGAAAGGGAGAGAGGGTCTTAAGCAGACTCCTTGCTGAGCAAGGAGCCCAATATGGGGCTCAATCTCATGACCCCAGAGATCATAAACTGAGCTGAAACCAAGAGCTAGATGCTTAACCAACTGCACCAGGTAGGTGCCCCAAATATGTATTTCATATTGTGATTAACAAGTAAGACAGAGGTTGCCAAATGACTGGAAGGAAAGAAAGGTGGGGGAAAGATGTGGAAAAGGCTGGGACAGGAACAAGGAACAAGCCTGTTCCTGGCATTCACCACACCACCCACCTCAGGGATGCTCAGTTCATTGAAGTCTTCAACTGAGAGGTGCAAAGGAACCGGCTCTGGGGAGGGATTCTTTACAAAGTGGCAGGGCCAGTCACTGGCCAGTGTTGTTCAAGGACCACAGAATGATAACCTGCCTCCCGGTAGTAAAAGTTCCAGGAGAACTCTAGGGACAGGATAGCATCAAGCAGAAACCTAGCCTGTAGAGAGGAAAGCCGGGAGGGGTGCTGTCCGCAGTGCTGAAAATACTCTGAGGCTAGGAACCAACACCCAAGGGGCGGCCTCTCGAAGCTTGCTAGCATTTCCCACAAACAGAAACTGTAATAGAACCATGCAAAAGGGGTCAGGGAAAGCAAGTGACCTAGCAAGAAGGTTTAAAGTTGCTCTGCTTTCACCGGTTCTTTGACTTCCCCTAAACCGTGCCTGCAATGTGGTTTCCTATACTCCTGGGAAGAAGAGCACAGAGTAGGTGTCACTCCTGGAAACAGCTTTGCTAACTTTGGGTGAGGATGAGGTGATGTGTGGTGCCTCACTCTACTACTATACTGTACTGTACTATACAGTAACTGCATTTTTCTCTTCCTTATAATTTTCTTAATAAAATTTCCTTTTCTCTAGCTTTATTGTAAAAATGCAGCAAAGAATACATGTAACACACAAAATACGTGTTTATCAATTGTTCCTGTTATTGGTAAAGCTTCTGGTCAACAGTAGGCTATCAGGACTTTAAGTTTTTAGGGACTAAAAAGTTATACATGGATTTTTTACTGCATGGGAGGTTGGTGCCCCAACCTCTGTGTTGTGTAAGGGTCAACTGTATAGTGTTTACGGGCTATCATTTTTTTCTTTTTATGACAGAATAACAGGGCTCTGTTCTAGTAGACCCAATCTCCCTCTTTTAATGGCATACAGTTTATAATGCCTCTTCTATCCTGAAATGAAATTCATAGAAAATAGAATCTACCTACCCAAAAAGTTTTTAACAATACAATGTTCTGATACGTAAAGAAGAAATAGTAATTTATTTTTTTTTAATATGTATTTCACTATACAAATGTTTGGAGACATAATAGATATATGTGACAATTTATGAAAAATAAGTTTGGATTTAAAAATAAGAATATCAGAAAGCACTCTGAAGCAGTATAGGACAATGAAAGAGCAGAGGTGCAGACCAACACTAGAATGAAAAACAGTATTAGATAGTAATGGACATAGGAAAGTAATCTTAACTGAACTCAGAATAATATGCCAAGGTAAATAACAGTCAAAGTAAAAAAAATAATAATAATAAGCAAGTTCAATATCATCATGAATGAGCCTGGTCTTACTTATTTCTAACCGTGGTGTCAAAATAATCCTTTATGCTATGTTCAGAACATAAGCAAGAAAAAGGGGGTATTTATTGGAATCATGAGATAGGGAAGGAAGAAAGTATCACAGAAAGCTCATCTGCCCATATTCTGTTGAATGGTGCAACAAGGAAGAGACAGAGTAGATAAAAACAAACCCATACTGCATGAGGCAATAAAGCAGTTATGTAATAGACTGGTGACAGTTATTGGATAAAACGGAAGAGCTATGGTGATCCCCAAGAAGGCAGTAACAGGAAATATTATTCGGAGTTGTATTTTAAAAAATCCAAAAAGATCCCTGTATTTCATGTACCTACACTAACTTAATAATTGAAGTCTAAACAGCAATTTCAAATCACCTGTTACATAATTTCAGTCTGTTTCATCGCATTGGCAGTAACAACACTATTGCACTGAAATTCCTTTCAGCTAAATATGCAAGTTGGAAATGCTGCAATTCTTACAGAGTATAATGTGCAGAGTGAACAAGTTACTCAATTATTTTGAGATGGTATCTGTATTTCACTTGGGTTCCCTCTTCATATCAACTGTGATTCTAAAGATGATTCCCCATGATTCCCGTCCCTTGGTTATCCAAACACTATTCTAGGTACAGCAGTGTAGGGATGTTACAAAAGTAATTAAAGTCCCAAATCAACTGACTTTAAGGTATGGAGATCTTATGGGTAGATCTGATCCAACAAGGTGAGCCCTATAAAAGCAGAGCTGGTGGCAAAAGCAGGAAGTGACCTCCAGCTGACAACTAGCAAGGAAGTGGGACCTCCTACCTTCAAGTATAAGACCTGGATTCTGTCAACAAGCTAAATGAGTTTAGAAGCAGATTCTTCCCTAGAGCCCACAGGTAAGAGCCAGCTTAACTGACACTTTAATTTCAGTCTTGTGAGGCCCTATGTGGATAACCGATATAAGCCCAGTTTCTGAATTCCACAGCCTTGGGTTAATAAATTAATGTTATTTTAAAAACAAGCCAAGTTTGTGATTTATTTATTAGGCAGCAACAGAACACTAAAATAACAACTTCCTCTTAACTTAATAAGCTTTTGGCTTAATTTCTCATGAAGATATTTTAATATCAATATGTACTACAAAACTATCAATTTGTATTTATAGGGTGGTTAGCTTGGGGGGGTATATACAAAAGTCAGAGTAGATGCAGGACAAACTTTTACTGAGCTGGGACTCTCTCAGGTGTAGTGAGACATCTAGACACAGCAACTCTACTGTGGCAATAAAAGCACTCTCATAAAATGTTTAGCAAATCTCAAGAGGAAGGAATTGGAACCCAAGCAGCTCTGGAGACCTCAGTTGTAGCTCATGAATTTAATATGACTGGGATACAGTGGGCCCCAATCTCTTTCAACCCAAAATTCCAAATTCTTGGGAGAAAAATATCTGATCAGTGCAGGATGGGTCCAGCCAGTTATGGCCTGAGAGGGAGTTAGGGAGTAGAAATGCCCTTGCTATCAGGAAAGACAAGTCTGGCCGTGAAACTGGGAGAACTTCCAGGGAGGACAAACTCTCCTGAACTGGGCAGCTCTAGACATGTCTACCACACTCATCTTATGGGAGGTCCAGAACTAACCTGAGTTATGTTTACCAGTATCTGGCTACTTTTGAAAATTCTCATACCATATGTATGTATGTATGGCTCCATTTTCTCTCAAAACATTGACTCTGCATTTTATTCTTTACACTTATGGGTTGTTTGCCCCCTGTAATGAATATACAGCACTCAAAATTAGAGAGAAATACCTTTCCCCGCTCTGCTGGCTTCCATGGAAAGAGTTTTCTCCCAAATAATTCTTTTTTCTGTTAATCACTTCATCCCAGGAAAGAATGAGTTATCTGAACAGTAAATTTGAGAATAAATGGGGAGAGCTCAACTCAGCCCTACCCTGGGGTTTTCACAAAGAACTCCAAGCTCTCTATTTACTCCATGCCACCCTGGTCACTGCTGCCTAGGGCAGGTGGGTGGTGATCTAATTCTGGAGTTCAGTTAGCAAACCCATTTAGTTTGCACACAAACACACAGCTTCCAGCTAGGCCTTTATCACTATACAGTTGATTTTTAGGACTCTGATACAATTCCTTTGAGTTATTTCTCAATGTTCAGACAAAAGCAAGAAAATGGGGGTGATTTATTGGACTCCCTCAAAGACTCCAGTCCAAACTCATTTTTAAAATCCTTTTACGTGGGCGCCTGGGTGGCTCAGTTGGTTGGGCAACTGCCTTCAGCTCAGGTCATGATCCCAGAGTCCCAGGATCAAGTCCCATATCAGACTCCCAGCTCAGTGAGTACTCTGCTTCTCCCTCTAACCCTCTCCACTCTCATGCGCACTCTCTCTCTCGCTCTCTCTCTTAAATAAATAAATAAATAAATAAATAAAATAAAATCTTTAAAAAAAAAAACCCTTTTACATCCATTTTTAAAGGAGAAAATAGGTGAAATTCCCTTAATTACCATTATTTTCTCTTTTTCATTTAATTTTACCTTTCTTGCTATATTCAGCTCTGTAATTCATTAATTCATTACCTGCTTTATTTTCATAATCTGATAGTTAAATGCTGAACCCTTACTGAACTTAAAGTTGGGAAAAAACCAGGGGCACCTGGGTGGCTCAGTTGGTTGGGTGTCTCTTGATTTAGGCTCAGGTCAAAATCTTGGGATGGTGGGATCAAGGCCTGCATTGGCTTTGCTGAGCAGAGTCTGCTTGGGATTCTCTTTTCCTCTCCCTCTGCCCCTTACACAGCTTGCTCTCTAACTAAATAAAATCTTTTAAAACACACACACACACACACACCTGGGAAAATCTTAAGGTAATCTAATCTGTGTATTCACTGCAGAGAGTTTAATAAGACCATGGGGCAAAACCAAGTCTCAGTACCCAGATTTCTTGTCTCCAGTGTTCTTTCACATATACTGTGACACTTAAGTACAATTCTAATTTTACTTCTGTAACATTTCTGCCAGCTTTTCTATGATAATCATTTACCCATCAACTAATTCCACCCACGTGTTTGCCATGTTCCTCCTGCATGACAGATTGTGAACTCTGACAGTTTCTCTTTGGCTCCTGCTGATAGCAACTTTACCTTATGCTATAACTGGGCGATCCTGCTTTTCTTGTATGCTTGGTCATGGCAGACTAGTTTGTGCTCCAGTAAACTTGTCTTTCATAGAAACAGGTTGCAGAATTTTGTTTTTTTAAACTGTTAACCATCACTATAACTTTTTATTTTGGAAAAATTAATGAGTCTATTTGTATAAACATTAGAAATGACGCATTTATGCTACACTCAGTCACCTTGTAGATTTACTGTTATTGCTCCTTTTTCTTCTTTTAACAGATGTAAAATCTTGTACTTTATTTTTGTATGTTTTTGTTTTGTGTGTAGTTCACTTTAAATCACAAGGTAATCTATCTCAGCTGCCTATTTTTCTTCCTTTAAAAAAAACATTTTAATCTTGTTTTTCTCATTTTTATTTCCTATCATGTATTACATATTATATTTATTATATCTTCTTTTTATTTCAAGATTCACAGAAGTGATATATAGACACTCACTAAAATACAGAGAGTAAAGAGGAGAACTTCTCTTTTATTCTCCCCCAAATACCACACCCCTCCGTGGGGATAAGTACCAGTAGCAGTTTACTATATATCCTTCCACAACTCTTCCAGTATCTGCAACTTGCTTTTTTCCTAGGAATTTTTCCTAATCTAAAAACATCGACATATTTTAATAATTATTCTCATTATTTTCACCTTATGAACTATGAAATTAAACTCTGGATTGACAGAATTTACAGTGCCTTCCTTTGCTCACTCTCCTTCCCACTTCATTCTACTTGTGTAAGATCTGAATTATCTTATGAAATTCCAAATGGACACCCTGCAATCTGTATCAGGCTCTCAAGCCATGCTGCCCAGTGCAGTGGCCACTACCCACATGTGCCTATTGAAATTTAAACTAAAAATAAATAAAACTTAGAACTCAGTTGCTTGGAGCATTTGGGTGGCTCAGTTGGTTAAGCATCTGACTCTCGATCTCACTCTAGGTCTTGATCTCAGGGTTGTGAGTTGAAGCTCCATGCTGAAGCCTACTTCAAACAAAACAAAAAACAAAACAACTCAGTTTCTCAGTCCCACCAGCCCCATTTCAAGGACTCAACAGCCACTTGTGACTAGCAGCTCCTGTCTCAAACTGCACAGATGCAGAACGCTATCACTGCAGAATGTTCTACTGCACAATGCTCATCTAAATGCTTGGTTAATTTTGTTTATTTACCTAGGAGTTAAGTACCCTTTGATAAGGTTCTTTCAAGGTTTCATTACTTTTTGTAGGTATTTCAAAATGTCTCCATCTGTAGGAAATTGCAAGATTATCTAGGCACCTAACGCTTTCTCCTAACTTCATGTGGATTTTTTTTATTCTTCAAAGTCTAAAGTTCTAGGCTGTCTATTACATTTTAAGATCTCTTTTCTGCCAGAAATTGCTTATCTTTGGGGTGCCTGGGTGGTTCAATGGGTTAAGTCTCTGCCTTTGGCTCAGGTCATGATCTCAGGGTCCTGGGATTGAGCCCTGCATCAGGCTCTCTGCTCAGTGGAGAGTCCGCTTCCCTGCTCTCTACCTGCCTCTGCCTACTTGTGATCTCTGTCAAATAAATAAATAAAATCTTTAAAAAAAAAAAAAAAAGAAAAGAAATTGCTTATCTTTGAGTTTAGAAATTTAACAAATAGGTGCCCAAGAAGTGAAAGGATTTCTTTTTCTTGAAAAACAGCTTCAGTGTGGAACTCCATATACTCTCAATAGCCATACTAAGTTGGTCCTTCAGTTCGGAAAAGTTTTCTAGAATTTTTTCTGATTGTTTATGAGTTATATGTTTTAACCTTTTCTATTGCTGGTACCCTTACTATTTGACAAGCTGTACAGCCAAAATCCATTTTCTAGATATGTTAGTTCTATTACATTATTATTAGTCTGTAGAATTTCATTACTTTCCCATATATTCATTTTTCTGTTGTTCAGATAGTCAATCACACATTAGCTAATCCACCAACACCATAGTATCTCTGAACCATTTGGCACTACATATTTTGTAATGTTCTTTTCTACATTTCAAATGGTGAACTCTGAACATTCCCAACAGCTGCTCTGTAATCTATTTAATCTTGGACTGTAACTGGGAATTTTTACCTTTTCTTTTTCTTTAGTATCACCTATTTATCTGCCCTATGGCCTCCTTCCTGCCTTGTACTGATACCATCAATATTTTCATTTCATTAAAAAAAATTTCTGCCCACTCCTTTCTATAGCCATTAGCTGTCTTACCTGTTTGAATGCTGTCTCAATTTTCTTCTATTTGCTTAAGTTATCTAACAGTAAGGGCTGTGTGGGTGGGCTCCGTTTCCCTAGGCTCCCTCTTCCCTTCTAATGTTGTGACACTTATTAATTACACCAAGTTCTATTTTACCTCTGGTTTTCACACTGTTTCTGAAGGTGGCTTGTCTGAGGTTTGTTGTCCTTTCTGTTTGTGTTGGATATCCCCCCTATGTTCTGCTACCTCTTCAAAAGCCTCTTTTAAAGGTCTGTTTTCTTAAAACAAGTCTTATAATAAAGTTAGTCTAAAATGTTCATATAGCTTGTGTTTCAAAATTTCCTTTTTAAGACTATTATTACTGGGAAGTCAGCATGTTTTCACAAGGAAGGAAAATATTACAGAAGGTAGTCATGTCCCCAGACAAGTACACAAAAGTAAACTTGACCAAGATGTGCCTGAAGCATGCTATTGTATTAATAATGAACGTAACCTCCCAGTATCTCTATACAAAAAAGTCATCTAGTATTTGAGGTAAACAGAAAGAAAAACTGGCAGGGAGACAAGATGGGAGCCCCCTCCTTCTTTTTTTTTTTTTTTAAAGATTTTATTTATTTATTTAACAGAGAGAGACACAGCGAGTGAGAGAGAACATAAGCAGGCGAGTGGGGGAGGGAGAAGCAGGCTTCCTGCTGAGCAGGGAGCCTGCCCGATATGGGGCTTGATCCCAGGACCCTGGGATCATAACCTGAGCTGAAGGCAGGTGCTTACTGACTGAGCCACCCAGGCGCCCCGGGAGCCCCCTCCTTCTTAAGGACACTGCAAGTTCTTAACATTTTGTTGTATTTTAGAGAAATACTCAGAATCAGCTTCCTGAATAGGTCATTAAAGTGAAGAAAGTTGTGAGGTGAGGCAAAATGAGTCAGACCAGATTATAGTGACAGGGCTTGGAAAGTGGTAGTGGCGTAAGAAGATCGAACAAAAGCTGTCTACTCTCCCCGACTGCCTCTCTGGAACCAGTTCTGCACTGCAGACCCAGTTTCCTAGACCAACTCTAGGAAAAGATTGCAAAAAAAGCCTGGGGTGTTTTCCCCCTTTCTTTTCATAGGTGAGGGGGTTCTAAACGATAGAAGGATCTGGAAGAGGATGGGAAGGAAAGAGAATCCCTGCGGTCCCATATGCATTCCCAGCTGGACATTGGTCAGTTATATGGTATATATAGTGATGTACATATGTTGAAGATGATCTGTATCGGTCTCAACAATTAATGTCTTTGCTGAGCAGTCCTTAAACCACTGAATCACACTGCCACTCACTGAGGCTTCTCTAATCATAAGTATTTAAAGTGTCTTTGCTATAATTACAGTTTTATGCTAACTAAATCCAGATTCTCTCAGAAATAATTTTCTTTTTCTTTGAAGATTTATTTATTTCAGAGAGACAGCAAGCGAGTGGGGGTTGGAGGAGAGGCAGAGGGAGAGGGAAGGAAAGAATCTCAAGTAGACTTCCCACTGAGCACAGAGTCTGATGTAGGGCTCAATCCCATGACCCTGAGATCATGATCTGAGCCAAGATCAAGAGTCGGATCTTCAACTGACTGAGCCACCCAGGTGCCCTCTCAGAAATAATTTTAAAATGTCATAATACATCATCAATCTACTAAATTTTAATCCTTTTTTCTTTTAAAGATTTTAATTATTTGTCAGAGACAGAGAGAGAGAATGAAAGAGAGAGAGCACATGCAGCGAGAGCAGCCAGCAGAGGGAAAAGCAGACTCCCCACCAAGCAAGAAGCCTGATGTGGAACTGGATCTCAGGGCCCTAGGATCACAACTGGAGCTGAAGGCAGACGCTTATCCGGCTGAGCCACTCAGGCATCCCTACTAAATTATAATCTTTAACTCAACTCTAACAAAGCTGGAAAGATAATTTTTCCTTACCAGCGAATATCACAGATTTTAAAAAATGAAGAAAACTTATCCACAGCTGGAGATGAATTTTTTAAAAACTGAGTTCTAGGAGCATCTGGGTGGTTCATTAGGTTAAGCGTCTGCCTTCGGCTCAGGTCATGGTCGCAGCATCCTAGGACTGAGCCCCACAGTCAGGCTCTCTGCTTAGCAGGAAGCCTGCTTCTCCCTCCCACTCCCCCTGCTTGTGTTCCCTCTCTCGCTATCTCTCTTTCTATGTCAAATAAATAAATAAAATCTTAAAAAAAAAAAAAAGAGTTGTAATTTAGATACCACTAAATTCACCCATTTTAAGTGTACAGTTCAGTGGTTTTTAGTATGTCTGCAAGGTTGTGCAATCATCACCACTAATTCCAGAATACTATCATCACCTTAAGAAGAAATCCTGTACCCATTAGCAGTCACTCCCCATTCTCTCCTCCCCACAGTTCCTGGCAACCACTAATCTACTTTCTGTCTCTAGGGATATGCCTCTGCGGACAGTCACATAAACAGAATCATATGGTGTGTAGTGCTTTGTGTCTGGTTTCTTTCACATAGCACAATGTTTTCAAGAGTCAGCCGTGTCATAACATGTATCAGTAATTCATTAACTTTACGGTATGGAAATTTGTTCATCCATGAATGATATTTTAAAAATCTATTTTTTGCTCCCTATGTTAATTAGCTCTCAGGATTACTCAAGATTCAACTCAAGACACACCATATGTATTCACACATTCACCTCTTGGCTTACAAGATTATCAGTATATTTTATTTTCTGTCAATTTAGAAATCATTTTGTACATTATGGTATTGGTTGTATTGTGTTTCGGTACTTTGATAAATATTTATTGGGCTTTCTAACTAGCACCGCTTTTTCTAGAAATTACCCCTTCCCTCCAACTTCTATATGGTTAATGTGATCTTGTTCCTGTCTACCAGCTCCAGGAACGAGACCCTGATTCAAGATAGGCAAATTAGGCCCTTCACTGGCAAAGCGGAATTGGGTGTAGGATTCCACTTCCAACTAGCTTATCTCTTCATTGCAAGAGTAAATCTCAGGAGTTTTTGGCTATTACCATTTTTTTTCCATGTAGACTAAGAAACCAAGAAAACCAGTGTGCAAGAAGAATCAGAGACAAAGAGAGAATAGCAGAGATAAGAGATGGAGCAGGAATCCCTGAGTTCCCAGCAGGCTGCATCCCTGTCCTTGGATTCCGTGAGATATCCTATAAACTTATCCTAAGTCCCCTTACCATTTAAGTGGGTTAAGGCAGTTTCTGTAGTCTCCAGCCAACAGCCCTAATATAATCATCTACCCAATAAAATTTTAAGGTCTTTAGCAGTAAGGGCTCAACCTCATAGCACACATTACAACAATTCAAATGCATACTTAATCAAATGATCACCTATGGAGTACCTTGCAAAATTATCTATAAAATGCACTCAAGACATTCTCCAATGAGTATGTAAAAAAAAATTAGGATTGGTGTCTTTTTATTTTGTTTTATTTTATTTTATTTTTAAGATTTTATTTATTTATTTGACAGAGAGAGATCACAAGTAGGCAGAGAGGCAGGCAGAGAGGGAGGGGGAAGCAGGCTCCCTGTGGAGCAGAGAGCCCGATGTGGGGCTCGATCCCAGGACCCTGAGATCATGACCTGAGCCGGAGGCAGAGGCTTTAACCCACTGAGCCACCCAGGTGCCCCGGGATTGGTGTCTTTTTATAAAAATGCTGTATTATTGTATCACTGACTCAATATATCTTCGCACCCATTTTGCAAAACATTAATTTCCTCAGAAGTGAAATCATCTATTTTATTGTACTACTCCATCCCATTTGCTCTTGCCTGATATTTAAATCTTTTGAAAAGCATAGTGTTACATTTTCCTTAGAAAATTGGAAGCTTCTCACAAACAACAAGTAATCTCTATTCGCTTTTTAAGCAAACTCCCACAAAACCTACTAACAAATAATCTTCAGGGGCAGCTGGGTGGCTCAGTACGTTGTGCCTGACTTTGGCTCTGGTCATGATCTCAGGGTCCTGGAATCAAGCTCCTACTTGGGCTCTGCACACAGCAGGGAGTCTGCTTGTCTCTCTCCCTGCCCCTTTCCCCCAGCTCATGTCCTCATGTCTCTCTCAAATAAATAAAATATTTAAAAAAATTCAGCGTACAGAAATACAAGTAAGTAACCTCATTTATAGTGGTGTGCATGTACAATGATGTGATGCACACACACACACACACACACACAGACACACACACACACACACTATTACTCAGCCATAAAAAAGAAAGAGCTTGCCATCTGAAACAACATGGATGATTCTAGAGAGTATTATGCTAAGTGAAATAAGTCAGAGAAAGACAAGTACCATATGATTTCATTCATACGTGGGATTTAAGAAACCAAACAAAGAAAAAAAAAAGACAAATCAAAAAATACACTTTTATCTTTAGAGAACAAACCAGCGGTTACCAGAGGGAAGGTGGGTGGGGGGTGGGTGAAATAGATGATGGGGATTAAGAGCACACTTACCATGATAAGCACTAAGTACTACACAGAATTGTTGAATTATTATATTGTACACCTCAAACTAATACAACACTGTATGTTAACTATATTAGAATTATAATTTAAAATAAGGCAAAAAAGATGCAAAAAGATAAAAATCAAAGATATAGAATGTTGGGAATTAAAAAAAAAACCCAACAGACTCTTAAATACAAAAACAAACTGGTGGTGGCAGGAGATAAGTGAACAGATAGAGGAGATTAAGAGTACACTTATCTCGATGAGCTCTGAGTAATGTATAGAACTGCTGAATCATATTTCACACCTGAAATTATTAATATTGTATGTTAATTATTTTTCAGTTAAAGTACAACGATATCGAGCATACAGAGATATAAATGAATGACCTCCCTGGAATCATTCTCTCCTTTTCTCCTCTCGAAAACAAGATATACTGTCAAACATGAATCATTCCCAGAAGGATAACTAATCTGTAATACAATGACACTGTGCACATGTAATTATTAGACGATAGAGGTTTCAGAGGCAAGAAATGTTCCTTCACTGACAACTCAGGAGACACAGTTTCCTAAGTCTGCTCTCTTTCCCCAGGTTGAGGAGCCTGCTGCTGTAACTGAAACTGCAAAGCTAATTCCCCGCTCTTCCTGGGAGTCCTCACTTCATTTTGCAAAGTTCTTTTCCCAAAATCAAATCCAGGATTTGTCACCTAATTGGTTCTCAGTGGGGATAACAGAGATAAAACCAAAAATCCAAAATGTTTTCTTAAATCCCTGTTAAAAAGTCTATAGGGATAAATGGGCTAATCCTTCAAAGTGTTAAGATTTGGTTCCTGAGTGGATTTTGTAAAACACATTAACGTCACTACCTTCTCTAAGACATACTGAAATTTAAAAAATTATACTTCCAATACTACAAAGGCTTACAGAGATAGAACCCCTTTAAATTACTGAAGAATTCCAACAGAGTACAACTGTGTACCGTGTCAAGCACTGGGGCAGTTTCTCATGGCCTTGGCCCCAAAGCTTCTCTGTAGCTGAAGAGAACTGTCTTGGCCAAAGCTCTGAGAGGCAAAATACTACTTACTTACTATTAGCCCCTTCCAAAAAAAAAAAATTTTAAACTCTAAGTTTAACAAATGGCCCACACAAGGACTTGCTGAAGTTCCCTGAGACTCAAACTGTTAGGGCAGGAAGAGATTTTGGAAACCTACTTTAACCTAATTATTTCACAAATGAGAAGAAGGGGTGGACAAGAGATAAATGACTTGCTCAAATTCACAGAACTGATCAAACCAGCAGAGTTAGAGTATAGGTCCTCGATTCACAGCTGGAAGCTCACTTCCCCCTACCATCTGTCTAAAATGTGTAAAATGGACAGTTTTGAAACCTCAGCTTTCTGAGAGAAAAACCAAAAAAAAGGGAAAACTACAACTTTCTGTTTCAAATGTAAAGCTGAGAGATTAAAGTGTTACATGTCAATTCCTGGAGGTAAAAGGTAATATCCATCCAAATGTTGTGATGGACTTGCCCTGGAGGCTAAGTGAAATGAAACCGAACACAAGATTTTTGCTGCAACCTGAAGGTTTTTTTTTTTTGTTTTGTTTTTTTATCATTTTTTACCATTATGAACTATAGTAACTATTGATTCTGTGTGCCCAAAGCTACCCCATTCCTCCTTTTCCATTAATAAAGCCTATAGTCCCTTGACCAGAAGGATGGGCACATGTCCTAGACCTGGCTAATCAACAATCTCACATCACAGGTCTAAGTAAGGCCATAAAGAACCCTTCCCTAGAACTGTGATACAGATGCGGAGAAAAAGAACTCCTCCCGCTTTCCTATCATGTGGAGAAGGCAGTCTGCAGTAGGAGAGGTTAAGACCAACATTCAAAGAGAAACAGACATAAAGGAGATGAGAGATGGAAAGAGTCTGGCAACGTCAAATCCTTGGGTCTCGTTCCTGAGTTGGTTCCTTTGAGTCAGTAAGTTAACCCTTTATCTTTATCAACTATAAAGCCAGTAAATTCCTTTTACAGCTCAAAATACTCTGAATCGAATTTCTGTCACTTGCAACTCAAAAATGCTAACATATACTGACCCCAGGAGACAGAACTAGATATGCTATTCTTAATACAGGGAAACTAATGAATGTTTATTTAAGAAAAATGTTTTGATGCATATAGTCAGGCTCTACTGTTTCTTGTACCTACGATGTCTGACATCCTACACTCACCAGCTTCCCTGTTTCCATTATAACCTGGCTGCTGAAAGTATGTGACTTTGCTAACAGTTTCCTAGGATTTCCCTAGAATTTAAAAAAAAAAAAAAAAAAATCCTATTATACACTTGTTTCATTGATTTTCAATAGAAGCTGAATGTAAGATATGTTCTAGGTAATATAGATTAAATGAGATTTTACCTTGTATAGACTGTCAAAAAGATAATCTACTCATCAACATTACAGTATGCCATGTGGCAAGTTTTCAAATTTTTAACAATAGACACCAATAAGAACAACAAATCTCAGGACCTACCTCTAGTAAGGCTCCAGTTTGGAAGAATTTCAAAGGCTTTTCAATGGAATAATAAAGGCTATGATAGCTACCTTTAGCCAGGTATGCTCTGACGAGACCAACTGCTATAACCAGCCACCTATGAGAAAGAGGAAAAATAGCAATCAGGATATTTAAAAAAAAAAAAAAAAAAGGTCAATAGGACTGGGGGTAATAGAAAATTTGGTGACAACACATACTGTTAAAGGTGACCTCAAGAATCAGTAACCCAGATTTATCAACTATGGCCCTCAAATGCCAAAATGTAATGCACAGAAATGTTGCACCACCAGCACCCAAGCAAGAGTGCTCAGCAAAAGCAGAGTGGCACCTCACCCATCTGGAGCTCAGCTTTTTGGCAAACTTGCCTGTTGAGAACAAGGCCAAAATGAAGAGAATAAGCTAAATTGGTCCTTGAGCAGCTAAATTAAGTGCCAGAAAGTCTAAGACGAGAGAAAAAAGCTGTTAAAGGAAAATTTTAAATGGCCTGTGCAAAGACTCTGTAATAATAATAGGGTGGAGGAAAGATGTTTTAAACTGTTTTCACAAGTATCTCACAGAAACATACCCATACCCTACTCTTTTAAAATTGCGAATGAGATAAGAATAAAAGGGACGCCTGGGTGGCTCAGTCATTAAGTGTCTGCCTTTGGCTCAGGTCATGATGCCAGTGTCCTGGGATGGAGCCCCGCATTCCGCTCCATGCTTGGCGGGAAGCCTGCATCTCCTTCTCCCACTCCCCCTGCTTGTGTTCCTGTTCTCACTCTCTCTCTCTGTCAAGTAAATAAATAAAATCTTTAAAAGCAAAAAAAGAAAAAAGGTAAAAATAAAAGGTTGGTTTAAAAAAAAGATTTTCTTAGCTGAATTTCCCAAAATCAATTCAGTAAAAAAAAGTGCCAGATCAATACAAAATACAAAATAGGGGAACACTTAAGCATATCACTGTGAATGTTACATTTCTGTTTTGTTCTTCTCAAAATGAATTTCTCCAGTCCTGTAATTTTAAGTACCATAGTGCAACAAATGGACCTTTATTATTAAAGGATTATTAAACCTTTATTATTAAGGTTTGTCTCCATAAAAGCAGTAACAGATTTACCTAAACAAATGTACAATCCTAACTAGGCAATGGGTTATATGGTCTATGTTATTTTCAGAAACTATCATACAAAGATATCAAATAAGAATTTGCAAAAGAAATGAAATCCTTAATGGTATAACTGTCCCAGGACTAGCAACCTACAAAAAAAAAAAAAAAAAAAGACTACTTTCTCTCAAAATCCCAATTTCTTTTCTTGGCTTAAGACATCACTCCCCATCCTCCATCACCCAGGAATAAAGGCTTCTTTCCTTCTTCCCCAGTGTACCTTAAAATCTCTCTCCAGCCCAATGCTCTCCTTAATGGCCTTGCCTACAAGAATTCACATATAAATACAAATACTAACTCCTGAGAGGTTCTTCTAAAAATCACTCTCTGACCATTTATGCAATAAAGAAAACTTGCATCTGTATTATTTTTCCACTGGCCTGGGAATCAAGGGAAATAGTTTTTAGATCTAGATCTATTACTAGCAAGTCAAGAAAGTCACAACCTCTCTGAACCTAGGTTTCAACACCAGCCATTTCTAAAGAAGCAATCAAGTCTACAATGCTCCCTATATAACTGTGTGAAAAATGCAAGGTGCTGAAATGCTAATCTGACATTAGCATTTGTGTTAAAAAGGGCGTGTGTCTATGTGTGTGTACAGATTTGCTTTCATCAGCATCTGGAGGAATCACAAAATTAGCACCTCCTGGGAGGGGGATCTGGGTGGAAGGGAAGGGTGAGAGGGAGTTTCACTGTATGCTCTTGGGTATATTTTTGAATTATGCACCTGCCAATGTAGTACCCATTTTAAAAATAAATAAAACTAGATGTTCACCCTACAATTCTTTAAACTTCTCTGCATCTTTGAAAATTTTCATAATAAAATGTTAGCGAAAATCTTTTACAAATGACGGCTGGCTCAGTCGGTACACCAAGCGACTACTGATCTCTGGGTTGTTTGTTCGAGCCCCACATTGGGTGTAGAGATTACTTAAAAATAAAATATCAAAAAGAAAAACATAACAAATTGTCTGATCCTGTGATCCTCCGCACCAAAACTAAGGGATCAAAGAACTGGAGGAACCCTGGAGATCACCTAATCCAAACTCTTTAGTTTTACAGATGAAAAACTGAGGACAAGAAAAGCAAAGTGATTTATCCAAGGTCACACAGATAGCGTCAGAACTAGAACTAAAAACCTGCTGTGACAAGGGATGGGCTAAAATGGAGAAACAAGAGGAGGTAAAACCTGTTTAAAGCGTCTATCTCCCTCCTCCCCAGAAACTCTGCCTTCCACCTTCCCTACCCCAATCCATCCTAAAAAGTCTCAGCTCATCTAAAGCACAGCTTTGCTCATGGCACTGGTCAAAAACTTTGAACGCGTTTCCATTACCTTTCGGATTAAAGCTCAGTCTGGACTTTGAAAACAGCCGCCTAAATAAATGGTCACTCTGCAGCCACAGCTCCCTCTACTCCCCTTGGGGGAAATGGCTCGTATTCGTGACTAGCCGCCGGGGCTCTCCTCGGCGCTGCAGGATAGCCGGCACGCCGCGCCGCACCCCACCCACCCAGCCCAGACTGACCCCTGACCAGCCCACCCGTCCTCCCAAGGCCCTCGGGACCAGCGCCAGGGCGACTTTCCCCGTGTCCCTCTGGACCCCGGGAACTCCAGCTCGGGCACACCCAGTGCCTGAGAACTTGCTCGGCCCCTCGCCCAGGGGGGGAGTCCCGGGCAGGCACCTGGTCCGATTCGGCTGCCCTCAATACCCCGGAACCCGGCCCCGTACACCCACCGCCCCGGCTGCCCCGCGCGCTGGCCCGGCCGCTCAGCCGGCCGCAGAGCCCCCTCCCCGGCCCGGCTTACTCCCCGCCTCCCCGAGCCCCGGCCTCACCCGGCCGTCATCACCACATTGTAGATGACCAGATACGCCGTGGCCAGAGGCCCTGGGCCCTTCTTTTTCCGCGCACTGCCCGCTTCGCCGGCCCCGGCCCGGGCCCCCCCGCCCGCATTCCCCTTCGTCGCTGCAGTCGCCGCCGCTGCCGCCATGTCAAGCCACCGGAGCACGCTCTCCTTGCGCGAACACAGCCGCCCGGACAAGGCACCGCGAGGGGGCGGAGGGACGAGGGAGAGGCGGGGTCGAGTCCGCGGGGCGGAGCCAGAGACAGCACCCACGGCGGCCGCCATCTTGAAAGAGGGCAAAGACACTCCTGACGCTCCCGGCCTTTCAGCTCGTTTCAAACGCCAGTGCCATCTTGGATCACGGTAATCACCGCCTCTTTGCGCTCCGGGTTATACTCTCTGGCGCCATCTTGGATTAGGTCAGAGTCACCTCCGTCGGTAGTCCCGCAGTTTCTAACATCTGGATGCGTTGTCGTCCTTGACTGTTTCTCCCCGTATAAACTCTGTCTCCATGATGGATCAAGAAAATGATGCTTTCCTTCTCCCTTTTCATCTTCTTCCAGTGGGTGATCGAACAACCTGCCATTTTGGGTCAGGGTAATTGACACCGATATCGCTTCCCATCAACCCCAGAGGCTGGAGAGGAATACGCTTTTTGGCGGGTTCTCTTTGCTCCTGCACCAGCAGCCAGGTTGAAGGTTCAGCCTTCGAAAGTTTCTTCCCTGGCTTTTAAATTTTAAGTTACTAGTACAGTGGAGAAGGTCAACGAGAAGTGTGCCCCTTTTTTTGACTAAAGTCGTACGTGTGGTCTAGGTTCCAGTGTCATTTGGGAAGGTCTGGAAGGTTCAAGTGCATCTTCCAGCCTGAAGCCCTGTGGGATCACCTGTCGCCAAGGCGGGACGAGGACGAGGTATTTAGGTGGTCAGCTAAGGGTGAGGTGCCGAGTGGAGCAAGTAACTTCCTATCTACAGTGGGCAAAAACAGAAGTGTTGGCTTAAGCGGAAAACCTGTCTGCTGAGGTAAACAGGGAAGGCTTATGGAAACTGCTTCAGCCAGCTGACCCCTCTTGCTCATTAAGTGCTTTGTTCTGGATTTTTTTTTTCTTTAATTTGTAAAAGGCTCCTACAGCTAATTTTCACACAGATATCTTAAATGAATTGCTGTATACATAGTGGTATAAAATATTTATCCATTCTATCAAGTAGAGCCTTTGTGAGGTTGCACAGGGCGGCGGGGGGGGGGGGGTTCTTTGCACTAAATGAGAGACAGTCTTCTGTCTCCCAGAGACCATATAGAGAGAGCTGGTGGAAAATAAATCTATATTAACTGGTGAAAGGTCTTATCAGTTAGGAAGTTATTGCAGTAATCCAAGCTATAGTGATAGTGGTTTAGGCCAGAAAGGTTGTGATTGAGATGATGGAAACCTGATTGAATTCTGGACATATTTTTAAAGAGCTGGTAAGATTTGTGGATATATTATACGTGGAGTATGAGGTAAAGGAGACATTGTGAGCAACTTGGAAGAACCGAATTGAAGAAAGTGTTTTGAAGGCAGAAATGGGGAGTTTTGCTTTTTTATGTGTCAAATTTGAAATTTACATTAGACATCCAAGTGGCAATATTGAGTAATCAATTACATTTAGACCAGGTGCAGGCAAAACTGTTCCTCCTGTAGGTTCCAAGAGAGAATCCATCCATTCCTTACTTCCTCCAGCTTCTAGAAGTTGCTGGCATTCCTTAGCTCACAAGTTACTTCAATTTGCCCTCTCTGAACTTCCACCTGCTTTCTTAAAACAACTGATCTTTGTGATTGCATTGGGCTCAACCAGATATTCTGGGATAATTTCCCCATAGCAAGAGCCTTAACTTCATCACACCTGCCCAATGCCTTTTGCCATATAAGTAATATTCTGGGGATTAGAATAGCGACCTATGTGGGGGCCATTATACAGCCTACCACATTCCATTGCCCGCCCCCAAAAAGACAAGCAAGAAAACCCCAAAGACTTGAGAAAAATGATGTTATTTTTAAACCATTATTAAATTTTCAGGGAAAGTAAGGAATCTCCAAAGTGGGAACTGGAAGTGGGGAGAGGGCTTTTGTTGGTGGTGGTTAAGAATAGTAAATTGAAATTACAACAGTGATCAGTTAGCAAAAGCCAAAGCCAGGATTTCTCTGAGGGCAACCACTACGACCAGGGCTAGGACTGAGAGACTAACCAAGAGAAATTTCTAGGGCCCCTTTTATAAGGGTGCTAATCCTATTCCTAATCACACCCCGAAGGCCCCACCTTGAAGTACTAGGGTGTTAGGGATCAGGATTTCAATACGTACATGAATTTTGGGGGGACACAAACACTTAGATTAAGGTGTTATTTTCCTTGGCAAAAGGGATTTTGCAGGTGTGATTAAATCAAGGTGTTTGAGGTATAGAGATTAGTCGGATTATCTGAGTGGGCTCAATGTAATCAAAAGAGGGAGGCAGAAAAAGAATCAGTCAGAAGGGGAAGTGACTAGAAGAAAGGCAAAGAGAGATGCAATGTTTCTGGCTTTGAAGGTGGAGGCAAAGGGCTTCTAGAACCAGGAAAATGTAAGGAAATGGATTATCTCTCTAGCAAGAAATGCAGCCTTGCCAACATCTGATTTTAGTCCAGTGAGACCCATATCAGACTTCTGACCTACGGAATTTTAAAATAATACATTTGTATTGTTTTAAGCCACTAAGCTCGTGAAAATTTTAACAGCAGCAGCAATTGGAACCTAAATTGGAACCTAAATACAGCTAATACATCTCCATCACTATCAATCAAAAAGCATTCCTAGTGATAACATGATGAAAGATTCTGTTCATCAGGAACACATAACAATCATAAAAGTGTACATAATTACATGACCTCTGCTCTAATGTTCCAGTTCTATGTAGAGAATAATAAAACAGTATTGGGTGACATTAAGGAAGACCTAAAATAAGTGGAGGGATACTGAGTTTGTTACCAGAGAACCGGTTCTGAACTCAGCTTCAGCTGCTTGCCACTTGAAAATCAACAATTGAGACAAGTGATGGTGGGAGAGGAAAGGTGACTTTACTCAGGAAGCTGGCAGCCTCGGAAGATGGTGGCTTCACATCTCAAAGACCATCATCACTGTCCAGGTGTAGCTGCAAGTATTTAAAGTGGATGGCAGAAGAAAAGGGAGGGAGGCTATCTACAGGAGAAGCAGGTGCCCAGGCAGTTAGTCCTATGTCGACATGACCCTGAACAGACTTACTGGCATCAGCCCCAGCTGCTTTAGAATGTAATCAGGCCTTATCTTCTGGCAAAGTTTGGTCCTTCACTCCTTAAGGCCAGTGGTCTACAAAGCTCAAGGAAAGTAAGTTAGTTCTGCCAAAGACCAGGGACTTATTTAGGTCAGGAAGCAAGAAGTGCATAAGCTTGAAGCAAGTTAACCCTTAAAACTGGTTGGAGTGCTGTTACAAATCATAAATTGAAAGACTCCATATGGTAAAGGTAACCGTTCTCCCTAAATTAATTTATAAATTACATTAGATCTCAAATCAGAATTTCCTCAGGTGGTTATTGTTGTTTGTTCATTTTGGTTTTTGTGGAACTTGATAAGGAAATTAAAATTTTACAAAGTGTAAACGTTCAAAATTTGTCAAGATATTGGGGTGTGCGGTTGGGGCGCCTGGGTGGCTCAGTGGGTTAAAGCCTCTGCCTTCGGCTCAGGTCGTGATCCTAGGGTCCTGGGATTGAGCCCTGCCTCGGGCTCTCTGCTCAGCAGGGAGACTGCTCCCCCCCCGCACCGCCCCGCCTGCCTCTCTGCCTACTTGTGATCTCTGTCTGTCAAATAAATAAAAATCTTAAAAAAAAAAAAAAATACTGGGAGAATTTGATCTATAATAGATCAAGAATTATTATAAATTATAGTAAATAGGACAGTATAGTATTAGTATAGGAATGGCAAATAGGCTGATGAACCAGAATAGAGAGCCTAGAAACAGACCCAAACATATATAGTCACTTTGGGTATGACAGAGATGCTGTAGAGAAAAGACGGGCATTTCAATAAAAGTTGCTAGAACAGTTGGATATCCATATGGGGGAAAAAAAATTCCCTTCCTCACAGCGCACACAAAAATCATTTCTAGGCTTAAATATGAAAGACAACAATTAAAGTTTTTAGAAAGTACTATAAGAGAGTATCTTTATGATCTCAAAGGTAAAGAATTTTAAAAGAAGACATAGAAAGTATCAACTGTAAATGAAAAGACTGATACATTTGACTAGATTACAATAAAGAACTTCTTTTCATCAAAAGACAGCATAAAATTAGGGGGAAACCCCATAGAGTACAGAGTGGGAGAAATACTTATCACACACATAATTAATAAAGGACTAGCCTTTACAACATAATGAAAACTCCCTCAAATCAATAAGGGATAATCACATTGAAAAAATGAGCAAAAGACTTGAATAGGGACTTTATCAAAGAAAAAATATGACCAATAAACATATGCAAATATCCTCAACTTCACTGGTAATCAGAGAAATGAAAATTATAACTATAGTGAGATACTTTACATTGAGATACATTTTAGCCATCTTCCAGGGTGGCTGAAATGAAACAGTTTGAAAATACCAGTTTTTGGTGAGAACATCGTGCAGCAGAAACTCCTGAAGCCTGCTGGCGGTGTTGATGCATTCACTTCAGAAAATGGTTTGGCGTTATCTAGGAAAGTCAAAGGTACACATAACCCATGACTGATATTCTACTGCCAAGTAGATGCCCTTGAATGCCCCTAGAATACATATATCAGAAGATTCAAAGCAGTTTTGTTTATTACAGCCCCACACTGAATACAACACAACATCTTATATATAGTGGAGTAAATAAATAAGCCATGAAATGTTACACTGGGTTACCTTACAGCCATGCTCTACTTGACAACTTCGATGAATCCCATAAACATAATATTGAGTGAAAGAAGTAAGGCACAAAGGAATGTATGTAGCCTGATTCATCTAAAGTTCAAAATCAGGCCAAATGAAACTACATTTTGGGGGTATATATACATAGGTAGGTGGGAAAACTATAAAGAAAAGCAAAGAAGGGATCACCACCAAAATCACAGTAATGGATTCTTCTGGATTAGAGCTGGCCACCTGACATAGGGGCAATTGATTAGGAGGCAGCCCTCTCCCTCATCTTTTTATCTTCATAGAAAAGGTGACTTCTACACCAAAGGGGAATATACGAATCATTTCCAGGTTCCTATATAATGGAGACCAACTTAGGTTAGTTAGAGAGAAAAGGAATGCATTGTAAGGTCAGTGGGTAGCTCACAAAATTAATGGAAAAGTTAATGAATGAGGTTTGGAACATGGACAGGAAGCCATTGGAAATTAGGCAACTAAAAGAGAGACCAGATCAATACTCAGAAAGAATCTGGTTATTATCCAGAAGCTTCTGTCATTGGCCTGGCTACCTCTGGACATTGAATGCTTCCATTACTGGTTCTTCTACTACTCCTGAAAGATTCAAAACTGCCATTTGCTTCTCTGTGTTACTATGGGGTCAGGGTCTTAGGAGCATCTGACTAGAAGGTCACATACCCAAATTCTAGAGATTTTGTTGTTGGGTTAGGAGCTATTAGCCTACACTTGAGCTTCTTTCTTGAAATTCCCTCCAAATAGTGTGTTTAGAACTGCATGGTCAGAAATGAAAGACATCTATCAAAAGGAATATGAGAAGTAAACACATATGGTCCCCACAGGAAGGAGGAAAAAGATATATGAGTAGTTAAGATTTGTGAAATTCACTGGGCCGTTTTTACTGGGGGACAAGACATTATGCACAGTCATTGAATTGAAAGGCAGCCAGCCTTTTTCTTCCTTCTGGCTTGTAGTGTACCATTCTCTCTCTCTCTCTTTTTAAAAATTTTAATTCCAGTGTAGTTAACATAGAGTGTTATATTAGTTTCAGGTGTACAAAATAGTAATTCAACAATTCTATGCATTACTCAGCGCTCATCATGGTAAGTATAGTCTTAATACCCATCACTTATTTTACCTGCCGCCCCCCTCCTCTTTGGGAGCCATGAGTTAGTTCTCTATAGTTAAGAGTCTTTTTTTGGTTTATCACTTTTTCCCCCTACTTAGTTTCTTTATTTTGTTTCTTAAATTCCTCATATGAGTGAAATCACATGGCATTTTTCTCTGACTGACTTATTTTAGTTAGCTTCACCCATGTTCTTGCAAGTGGCAATATTTTGTTCTTTTTTATGGATGAGTAATATTCCGTTACCCCCACCCCCATCTTCTTTATCCATAGTAATGCTGCAGTACACATTGGGCTGCATATATTTTTTTGAATTAGTGTTTTCATATTCTTGGGTAAATAGCCAGCAATGGAATTACTGAATCACATAGTATTTCTATTTTTTATTTTTTTTTGAGGAACCTCCATTCTGTTTTCCACAGTGGTTGTACCAGTTTGTATTCCCACCAACAATGCACAAGGGTTCGTTTCACATCCTTGCCAACATTTGTTTCTTGTGTTATTGATTTTGGCCATTCTGACAGATGTAAGGTGTTACCTCATTGTGGTTTTGATTTGCATTTCCCTGATGTTAGTGCTGTTGAGCATCTTTTCTTGTGTCTGTTGACCATCTGTATGTCTTCTTTGGGAAAATGTCTCTACATGTCTTCTACCCATTTTTTAGATTTCTCTCTATGTGTGTAGAGCTGTAGAAATTTTTCTTTTTCTTTTTTTTTTTTTTAAAGATTTTATTTATTTATTTGACAGAGAGAAATCACAAGCAGGCAGAGAGGCAGGCAGAGAGAGAGGAGGAAGCAGGCTCCCTGTTGAGCAGAGAGCCCGATGTGGGGCTTGAACCCAGGACCTGGGATCATGACCTGAGCCGAAGGCAGCGGCTTAACCCACTGAGCCACCCAGGCGCCCCAGAAATTTTTCTTATATTTTACATACTAACACTTTATCAGATATGTCATTTACAAATATCTTTTCCCATTGAGTAAGTCATCTTTTAGTTGATTATTCCCTTTGCTGTGCAGAAGCTTTTAATTTTGATGTAGTCCCAGTAATTTATTATTGCTTTTGTTTGCCCTGCCTCTGGAGACATATCTAGAAAATGTTGTTAGGGCTGATAGAAAAATTACTGCCTGTTCTCTCTTGTAAGGTTTTTATGGTTTCAGGTACTTAATTCATTTCGAATGTATTTTTGTGTTTGGTATAAGAAAGTGGTCCAGTCATTTTGCTAGAAGCTGTCCAGTTTTCCCACCACCATTTGTTGAAGAGATTTTTTCACATTGTATATTCTTGCCCCCTTTGTCAAAGAGCAAGAGACCATAACACTGAGGGTTTGTTTCTGGGGTTTCTATTCTGTTTCATTGATCTATGTGTCTATTTTTGTGCCAGTACCACACTGTTTTTATTATGACACATTTGTAACATAACTTGAAATCTGGAATTGTGATACTTCTAGCTTTGTTTGTGGGGGGGTTGTTTTGTTTTGTTTTGTTAAGATTTTATTTATTTATTTGACAGAGATCACAAGTAGGCAGAGAGGCAGGCAGAGAAAGAGAGGGAAGCAGGCTCCCCACTGAGCAGAGAACCCGACTCGAGGCTCGATCTCAAGACCCCGGGATCATGACCGGAGCCGAAGGCAGAGGCTTTAACCCACTGAGCCACCCAGGTGCCCCTGGGCGGGGGGGGGGGGGGGGGGGGGGGGGGGGGGGGGGGGGGGGTTTGAGATGCTTTGGCTCTTCAGGTTGTTTTGTGGTTTTATACAAGTTTTAGGATGTTTTTTAAAGTTCTTTGAAAAATGCTGTTGGTACTTTGATAGCATTGCATTAAATCTGTAGATTGTTTTGGAAAGTGCGGCCATTTTAATAATATTTGTTCTACTAATCTATGAGCATGGATTGTCTTTCCATTTCTTTGTGTCATCTTAAATTTCTTTCAGTAGTGTTTTATAGTTTTCAGAGTACAGGACTTTCACCTCCTTGGCTATGTTTGTTTCTAGGTATTTTCTTATTTTTGGTGCAATTGTAATTGGGGTTGATTTCTTAATTTTGCTTTCTGTAGCTTGCTTATTAGTGTATAGAAATACAACAGCTTCTGTACTTTGATTTTGTATCCTGTAACCTTACTGAATTCATTTATCAATTCTAGCAGTTTTTTGGTGGAATCTTTAAAGATTTCTATATATAGTATATCAACTGCAAATAGTGAAAGTTTTGCTTCTTCCCTACCAAATTGGGGGCCTTTAATTTCTTTCTGTTGTCCAATTGATGTAGCTAAGACTTTTGGTATATGTTGAATAAAATTGTTGAGGATTTTTGCATCTATGTTTATCAGAGATACTGGCCTGTACTCTCTCTCTCTCTTTTTTTTAAGATTTAAAGATTTTATTTATTTGACAGACAGAGATCACAAGTAGGCAGAGAGGCAGGCAGAGAGAGAAGGGGAGAAGCAGGCTCCCTGCTGAGCAGAGAGCCCGATGCGGGACTTGATCCCAGAACCCTGAGATCATGACCTGAGCCGAAGGCAGAGGCTTTAACCCACTGAGCCACCCAGATGCCCCCTATAGTCTTTTTTGAAAGCATCTTAATCTGCTTTTCATATCAGGGCAAAGCTGGCCTCATAAAATGAATTTGGATGCTTTCCTTCCTCTTCCATTTTTTGGGATGGTTTGAGAAGAATTTTAAAATATTTTGTGCAATTCACCTGTGAAGCCATCTGGTCCTGGACTTTCATTTGTCGGGAGTTTTTTGATTATTGATTCAATTTCATTGCTGGTAATTCAGTTTTTGGAGGCTTCTCTGTTTCTAGGAATTTTTGCCTTTTTTTTTTTTTTTGGATGAGTCTGGTTGAAAGTTTACCAATTTTGTTATTTTTTCGAAGAATTGACTCCTGGTTTCATTGATCTCTTCTGTAGTTTCTATTTTGTTTATTTCTGCTCTAATCTTTATTATTTCCTTACTTCTGCTGGTTTTGGGTTTTGTTTGTTCTTTTTCTAGTTCCTTTAGGTATAAGGTTAGGTTTTTATCTGGGATTTTTCTTGCTGCTTGAGGTAGGCCTGTATTGCTATAAACTTCCCTCTTAGAACCACTTTTGCTGCATCCCAAAGATTTTAGACTATTGTGTTTTCATTTTAATTTGTCTCGATGTATATTTTTTATTTCCTCTGTTATTTCTTGGTTGACCCATTCATTGTTTAGTAGCATGAATTTAATTTCCATGTATTTGTAGGCTTTCCAGATTTTTTTTTCTTAAGTTTGATTTCCAGGATCATAGTGTTGTGATCAGAAAGGATGCATGATATGACTGCAGTCTTTTTGATTTTGTTAAGACTTGTTCTGTGGTCTAATATGTGATCTATCCTGGAAAATGTTCCATGTGCACTTGGAAAGAATGTTTTCTGCTCTTTTAGGATGGAATATTCTGAATATATCTGTTAAGTCCATCTGGTCCAGTGTGTCATTCAAAGATATTGTTTTCTTGCTGATTTTCTGTTTGGGTGATCTATCCACTGATGTAAGTGGGGGTGTTAAACTCCCCTCCTATTATATTACTACTAATTACTTCCTTTTTGTTATTAGCTGCTTTATGTATTTGGATGCTCCTATGTTGGGTGCCTAAATAGTTAAAATTGTTATATTTTCTTGTTGGATTCCTCCCTTTGTGATTATATAATGTCTTTTTTTGTCTCTTGTTACAGTCTTTGTATTAAAGTGTATTTTGTCTGATATAAGCATTGCTATCCCAGCTTTCTTTTCATTCCATTTGCAAAATAAATGCTTTTCCATCCCTTCACTTTCAATCCTCATGTGTTTTTAGGTCTCAAGTGAGACTCTTGTAAGCAGAATATAAGTGGGTCTTGCTTTCTTAATCCATTTTGTCACCCTGTGTCTTTTGATTGGAACTTTTAGTCCATTTATATTCAAAGTAATTATTGATAGGTATGTACTTAATTGTCATTTGTTATTTGGTTTTTGGTTGTTTTGTGTTTTTCTCTGTATTTTTCTTCTCTTGCTCTCTTCTCTCATGGCTTGCTGGCTTTCTTTAGTGATATTCTAAATATCACTAATTTCTTTATGTGATATTATAAATGATATTTCTTTAGTGATATTCTATTGGATTCCTTTCTCTCTTTTGTTTTTGTTTGTTTGTTTGCATATTGCTGGTCTTTGTTTAGTGATTACCATTAGGTTGTTATGTAACTTCTCATGTGTATAGCAATCTATATTAAGTTGAGGTCATTTAAGTTTGAACCCATGCTAAAAGCACTAAATTTTTACTCCTCTCCCTTCCCTGTTTTAGGTATATTCTGTCATATTTTATCTCCTTTTATTTTGTGAATCCCTTGACTGGTTTTATAGGAGGTATACTTAATTTTACTTCTTTTGTTCCTCCTACTTTTTTTTTTTTTTTAACTCTTATTGTCTTTCCTTTCCACTCAGTAAATCCCATTTAACATTGCATATAAGGCTGGTTTGTGGTCTTTTGTTTGTCTGGGAAACTCTTTATCTTGACTCTATTCTGAGTGATGGCCTTGCTGGGTAGAGTATTCTTGGATGTGGGTTTTTTTTTTCTTTCAGCTCTTTGAATATATCATGTGACCCCTTTTGGCCTGTGAGGTTTCTGCTGAAAAATTAGCTGATAACCTTGTGGGGTTTCCCTTGTATGTAACTGTTTTATTTTACTTTTAAAATTCTCTCTGTTTTGCTACTTTAATTATTGTGTGTTTTGGTGTGGACCTCTTTGGGTTGATTTTGTTGGGGGCTCTCTGTATCTCCTGGATCTGGATTCCTGTTTCCTTCCCCCAGATTCAGGAAGTTTTCAGCTATTATTTCTTCATATAAACTTTCTTCCCTTGGTGGGAATGCAGACTGGTGCAGCCACTCTGGAAAACAGCACAGAGGTTCCTCAGAAAGTTGAAAAGAGAGCTACCCTATGACCCAGCAATCGCACTACTGGGTATTTATCCTAAAGATACAAAGGTAGTGATCTGAAGGGGCACATGCACCCAAATGTTTATAGCAGCAATGTCCACAATAGGCAAACTATGGAAAGAACCTAGATGTCCATCAACAGATGAATGGATAAAGAAGATGTGGTGTATATATACAATGGAATACTATGCAGCCATCAAAAGAAATGAAATCTTGTCATTTGCGACAACGTGGATGGAACTAGAGGGTATTATGCTGAGCAAAATAAGTCAATCAGAGAAAGACAATTATCATATGAGCTCCCTGATATGAGGAAGTTGAGAGGCAACATGGGGGGCTTGGGGGGTAGGGAAGGAAAAAATGAAACAAGATGGGATCAGGAGGGAGACAAACCATAAGAGACTCTTAATCTCACAAAACAAACTGAGGGTTGCCAGGGGGAGAGGGGTAAGGAGAGGGTGGTTGGGTTATGGACATTGGGGAAAGTATGTGCTATGGTGAGTGCTGTGAAGTATGTAAACCTGGCAATTCACAAACCTGTACCCCTGGAGCTAATAATACATTCTATGTTAGTAAAAAATTAAAAATGAAAAAAAAAACTTTCTTCCCCCTCCCTATAATGCAAATGTTATTACACCTGGTGGTGTCACTTAGTTCTCTAAGTCTATTTCATTTTTTATTATTATTTTTTCTCTCTCCTGTTCAGCTTGATTGCTTTCCATTACTCTGTCCTCCAGATTGCTAATCTGTCCTACTTCCTCTAGTCTACTATTTATTCCATCTAGTGTTTTTTAATTTCAATTAAATTAAATTTCATCTCTGATTGGGTCTTTACAGTCTCTCTTTGTTGAGGTTCTCAGTGAGGTCCTCCACTCTTTTCTTAAGTCCAGTGAATATCTTTATGACCATTACTTTAAAATCTCTATCACACATATTACTTATCTCCATTTTGTTTAGCTCTTTTGCCATTTTGTTCTCTTCTTTCATGTGGAACATATTCCTCTGTATCCTCTTTTTTTCCAACTTTGTTTCTATGTGTTAGGAAATTCAGCTATGTTTCCTGCCTTCGAAAGTAGTGGCCTTGTGAAGAAGAGGTCTTATAGTACCCTGCAGTGCAATGTCCTGTATTCAATAGAACCTGGAGCTTCAGGGGTGTCTCCTATATATGTTATGTGCACCCTGCTGTTGTGGCTGAGCTACTTTGGCCTTCAGTCCCATCCTCAGTGATGTCTCTCTTTGCCTGTTATAGGCAGGATTTGGTCCCTGTGTTGTTAGTGGGCCAATACAGGGCGGCCTTGGGCTTGAATTGAATCAGATCATTTGTTTGCCAGATGTGGTAGCCATGAACTGCAGGATGCCTTCTCTTTGTTGTTCCTTGAGAAGCTTTCTTTGGTGGGCAGGGCCTGTAATCAGACCAGATCTTCCTTCAGCTCACTGCTGGGGCTACAGTCAGACTTTTCTGTGTGGTTATCTGCCCCTGTCCCTGGGGCAGGAGTCACTTTGGAGTGGTGCTAGCCCCTATCAGGGCTGCTTGCATAATGCTGGGCTTGTGTGGCACTGTTTTTGATGGGCTCCAGCCAAGGGCATATTGCAAGGGGCAGGTCTGCAGGAGAATGCCAGGTCTGTGTGTCTGTGCAGCGTTAGCAAGGTTTGTTGGGTCTCTTGTGGGAGGAGTCCTGGAGCTGAGGCCTGGCTATAGCGGGACCTGTCCACAGAGAATACAGGGGAAGGGCCACTGTTAGCCAGTTAGATGGAGAGCCAGTTAGGTGGAGAGCGTTGGTTCCTGAAGGTTTCTGTGTCTAGACTGGGAATTGATGGTGGGGGGAAATGGCACCCACCAGCTATTTTGTTCCTGGAGAAGTCTCCTAAGGATCCCTGCCCCTCCACCATGTGCTCTGAGATTATTAAATAAGTCTCCTCCCCATACACCCCAGGCATTTTTCAAACTGCTCTTTCTCTGCTCTGTCTCTTTGGGGCAGTTTGTTTTGCTATCTCATTAAGAATGAGGACTCAGTTTCCTATAGCCCTCCAGGGTTTCCCAAAGCCCAGCCTGCTGATTTTTATAGTTCTAAGTGTTAAGCTGATTGTAAGAACTGGCAAAATTAGACCCCTCTGATTTTCAAAGCCAAAGGTTATGGGGAGTTGTCTTCCCTGGGCAGTTTTTCCATGCCTGAGGTTCTTGGTGTGAGGGTTTGTTTCTTTCCCCTCTCCAGTTGGTGGCATACCTCCCTTCCACGGATACTGCCAAGGGTTATTTAGCTCCTGACCATGTCTTCATCCTTCCTACCCTCTTCAGTGTGGACTTTTTTCTACATTTAGTTGTGGAGACTCAGTTCTGTCAGTCTTTGGGTAATTTTCTGGGTTATTTACACTGATCTTGGTGTTGCCTAGTTGTATCCATGGGACAAGGTGAGCCAGGATTTTCCTACTCCATCATCTTACCTAGATGTCTTAATTTTTTAAAAATATTAATAGCATCCTGTCCTTGTGCCTTGGATATAATGTTTTCTTCTATTTCTTTGATGATATTAATTAACACTTTTTTCTCTTCCTGTATAGTCTTTTTTTTTTTTTAAGTCCTTTTTAACGTTTGTTGTCCTCTGTCTTTTGTGTTAGAGACTTGCCTCAAATGGTTGCTGGTATTTAGTTGTTTGTCTGTATTTAAGAGTGAGGTACTAAAAACAAGTTTGTGTCTCGGTGGGGCCTGTTTAATGTGGGCCTTCCTGTAAAGTGCTTAGTCACTAAAATGACCTGAGAATGAACAGACAAGTCCATGATATGCAGAATTCAGTAGGATATAGTTTTAATATCTATAGCAATGTGGCCCTACCAGAAAGAAAGCATTTTGGGATTCTACCAAATCAAGAAAGGTTTCAATACCCTGAAGACTCCTAAGGATAAAAAAAAAACAAAACTGACTTTGAGTATCCATATAGGTAGATGGGAAAGATTTAGATATCTAAGGAAAAGTAAAGAATGTAAACCAGTGAAGTCATGAAAGAAGTAAGATACAATCTTTCAGGTGGTACAGACTTTCAGGAATAAAGGAACATTTAGGACTTAAGCCCAAGAATTGGATTTTAGAGTTGGAAACATAGTGACTATACGAAGGGACTTAACTTGATCATCAGAGTCACAAGAAATGTCACCAGGGTGTCTTAGAGTTCCAGGTCTTATGCCCCATTGAAGTCTAGTTAAAAAGTGCACTCAGTTGAGAGGCAGGGCAGGGGGTTTGGGGAGTAAGGAAGGAAAAAATGAAACAAGATGGGATCGGGAGGGAGACAAACCATAAGAGACTCTTAATCTCACAAAACAAACTGAGCGTTGCTGGGTGGTGGAGAGATAGGGATGGGGTGGTTGGGTTATGGATATTGGGGAAGGTGTGTGATATGGTGAGTGCTATGAAATGTGTAAGCCTAACGATTCACAGACCTGTACCCCTGAGACAAATAATACATTATATGTTAATAAAAATAATTAATTAAAAAATGAAAATAGCATATTGCGAATTAAAAAAAAAAAAGCACACTCAGTCAACTGAGAAGGTAATGTTTCCCTTAACTCGGCTTTGTTCAGGGCTGTAAGCCTGGTTCAATATCCACAAATCAGTCAATGTAATACACCGTATCAATAAAATGCAGGGTAAAATTCATGATCATTTCAATGGATGCAGAAAAAACATTTAATGAACTTCAATATCCCTTTATGATAACTCAAAGAAGTGGGTATAGGAGAAGTTACCTCAATATAATAAAGCCAAATATGACAAGCCACAGCTAAAATCATTCTCAACAGTGAAAAGCTGAAAGCTTTTTCTGTAAGATTGAGAACAAGACAAGGATGCCCACTCTCTCCATTTGTATTCATCGTAGTTTTGAAAGTTCTTGTCAGAACAATTAGGCACGAAAAGGAAATAAAAGTCAATAAATGGTGTCGGGAAAATTGGACAGCCACAGACAAAGAATGAAATTAGACCACTGTCTCCTGAAACCATAAAACTAGAAGAAAACATAGGCTGTAAGCTCCTTGACATAGGTATTACCAAAACAATAATTTTGAATCCGACTCCAAAACAAATGCAAAAAATAAATAAGTGGGTTTATATTAAACTAAAGAGCTTCTGCACAACCAAGGAAAGCATCAATTAAATAAAAAGGCAATCTACTAAATGAGAGAAAATATTTGCCAATCATATATCTGGTAGGGGGTTAATATCCAAAAAATATAAAGAACTCATATAAGTCAATAGCAAAAACCCAAATAATCTCATTAGAAAATGGGCAGAAAATCTAAATAGACATTTTTCCAAAAAAGACGTACAGATAGCCAATAAGTACATGAAAAGATGCTCAACATCATGAATCATCAGGTAAATGCAAAGCAAAACCATGGTGAGATTTCACTTCATAACTGTTAGAATAGCTGTTATCGAAAAGACAAGAAATATATGTTGGGAAGGATGTGGAGAAAAGGGAACGTTTGTGTTCTACTGGTGGAATGGAAACTGGTATAGCCAGTATGGAAGAGTTTTTTGAGATTCCTCAAAAAATTTTAATTATATGATCTAGCAATTCCAATTCTGGGTATTTATCTGAAGAAAATAAAAACACTAACTTGAAAAGATCTATGCACTCTATGTTCACTGAAACACTGTTTATGATAGCCAAGCTATGAAAACAACCTAAGTGTCCATTGATGGATGAATGGATGAAGAAATTATCTTATAGTTGAATAACAGAATATTATTCAGTCATAAAAATGCATGAATTCTTGCTATTTGCAATGGATGGACCACAAGGGCATTATGCTAAGTGAAATAAGTCAGATGGAGAAAGGCAAATACTGTATGATTTTTCTTATATGTGGAATCTTGAAGAAGAAAAAAAAAAACCCTCATAGATAAGGAGAACAGATTGGTTGTTGCCAGAAGTGAGGGTGGGGAATGGGGGAAATGGGTAAAGGAGGTCAAAGGTTAAAAAAAAAGTGAGTATTACATCTTGGTAAATTTATAAATCTACCAAATCAGATCTGGAAACTGAGTTTAATAGTTTAAGGAAGAACTAGGTTTTAAAATTTGCCACATGAATAGGTCAAATATTAATTAAAAAAAAAACCAAAAACCCAGAATGGGGTGCCTGGTTGGTTCAGTGGGTGGAGCATGCAACTCTTGATCTTGGGTCCAAGAGTTCAGGCCCCATACTGGTCATAGAGCTTACTTAAGAAACAAAAACAAAAAACCCAGAATGGTTTTCAAGTAATCTTTTTTGTGCACAAAAATCACCCTGAATCATTAAATACCATCACTGATAATCGATGAAAATTGAGCTGTTTTATTGAGAAATTCCTGCATGACAGCATGTGTGGGTCATTTCCCCGGGCTATCCAATTTTTCAAGAAAAATGCTCCAACCTCTCGCCTGTGCAGGGCTGACTTCATAGGTGCACATTTGTGTAGTCACATAGGGCCCCGCACTTAAAGGAACTCGTGCTTGTTTTAATGCCCTGCTGTCACTCTCTTGAAATTCTTAATACTTTTTTCCCCCCAAACAAAGGCCTCGCATTTTCATTTTGCACTGGGCCCTGCAGATTACGTAGCTGGTCCTGCCTGGCAGCCACACAGGGGAGAGGGCTGGAGTTCTGGGGTTCAGCGTGTAGCTTTTCCTTGAGCCTTGTGTTTTCCGTGTTGCTTCACTCCCATCTCAGTTGGACCTGTTGTCCACCATTCCATGACCTCTCTAGTCTAAGTTCAGAAGATCCCCTTTTCTGCCGGAGTTGGGAAAGGGACTGTCAGAGGGCCATATGGGCTAGAGGAGATAGAAGAGAGTCGGTCTAATCCCTCTACTTTTGCCTAGTTCTGTGGTAGGACTCAGCTTGCTCTTTGAGGCTTTCTCTCCTGCATCTGCTTGCAGAGCGGAAAAAGAACAAAATTAATTACCAGTTAGTCTATCCCCCAATTTTGTCAATACTCAAATCTACCATATCACCTCTCTCATTTTTTGTCCATGTAGGTTCATGCCATGTCCTTTTACTTTCATTTCAGTGAGGTTTTGGGAGACAGGAAATAAATGCCAAGTGTTCAATCTGCCATTAGCCACTAGTCTTCATTCAGTTTCCATAGAAACAACTGTTTTTCCCTTTATCAACCAATTTTTGTTGGCTTATATAATAATTAAATTATGTTATTACAGTTACAACTGGAATAAATAAGTTTAAGAACAAACTCAGTTGACTACACTCAGAAGTATATGGGCATCAGTTAATTTATTTTACAAAGGAGTGAAAATTGCGGTTAAGTTGGGCAAGTTGGATTAAATGAAAGTTAGTTAACTGAGCTTTTTTTTTTTTTATAATTTCTTTTCAGCATAACAGAATTCATTGTTTTTGCACCACACCCAGTGCTGCTCCATGCAATCTGTGCCCTCCATAATACCCACCACCTGGCTCCCCCAACCTCCCACCCCCTGCCCCTTCAAAACCCTCAGGTTGTTTTTCAGAGTCCATAGTCTCTCATGGTTCATCTTCCCCTCCAATTTCCCTCAACTCCCTTCTCCTCTCCATCTCCCCATGTCCTCCGTGTTATTTGTTATGCTCCACAAATAAGTGAAACCATATGATAATTGACTCTCTCTGCTTGACTTATTTCACAGAGCATAATCTCTTCCAGTCCCGTCCATGTTGATACAAAAGTTGCGTATTCATCCTTTCTGATGGAGGCATAATACTCCATAGTGTATATGGACCACATCTTCCTTATCCATTCGTCCGTTGAAGGGCATCTTGGTTCTTTCCACAGTTGGCGACCGTGGCCATTGCTGCTATAAACATTGGGGTACAGATGGCCCTTCTTTTCACTACATCTGTATATCTTTGGGGTAAATACCCAGTAGTGCATTTGCAGGGTCATAGGGAAGCTCTATTTTTAATTTCTTAAGGAATCTCCACACTGTTCTCCAAAGTGGCTGCACCAACTTGCATTCCCACCAACAGTGTAAGAGGGTTTCCCTTTCTCCACATCCTCTCCAACACACGTTGTTTCCTGTCTTGCTAATTTTGGCCATTCTAACTGGTGTAAGGTGGCATCTCAATGTGGTTTTCATTTGAATCTCCCTGATGGCTAGTGATGATGAACATTTTTTCATGTGTCTGATAGCCATTTGTATGTCTTCATTGGAGAAGTGTCTGTTCATATCTTCTGCCCATTTTTTGATATGATTATCTATTTTGTGTGTGTTGAGTTTGAGAAGTTCTTTATAGATCCTGGATATCAACCTTTTGCCTGTACTGTCATTTGCAAATATCTTCTCCCATTCCGTGGGTTGCCTCTTTGTTTTGTTGACTGTTTCCTTTGCTGTGCAGAAGCTTTTGATCTTGATGAAGTCCCAAAAGTTCGTTTTCGCTTTTGTTTCCTTTGCCTTTGGAGACATATCTTGAAAGAAGTTGCTGTGGCTGATATCAAAGAAGTTACTGCCTATGTTCTCCTCTAGGATTCTGATGGATCCCTGTCTCACATTGAGGTCTTTTATCCATTTTGAGTTTATCTTTGTGTATGGTGTAAGAGAATGGTCGAGTTTCATTCTTCTACATATAGCTGTCCAATTTTCCCAGCACCATTTATTGAAGAGACTGTCTTTTTTCCACTGTATATTTTTTCCTGCTTTGTCAAAGATTATTTGACCATAGAGTTGAGGGTCCATATCTTGGCTCTCTACTCTGTTCCACTGGTCTATGTGTCTGTTTTTAGCCATCAAGGAGATTAAAATTAAAACCACATTGAGATACCACCTTTCACCAGTTAGAATGGCCAAAATTTAGCAAGACAGTTAACTGAGCTTCTATTTTATTTTATTTTTTTTTTAAAGATTTGTTTATTTATTTGACAGACAGAAATCACAAATAGGCAGAGAGGCAGACAGAGAGAGAGGAGGAAGCAGGCTCCCTGCTGAGCAGAGAGCCTGATGCGGGGCTCAATCCCAGGATCCTGGGATCATGGCCTGAGCTGAAGGCAGAGGCTTTAACCCACTGAGCCACCCAGGCGCCCCTGAGCTTCTATTTTAAATAAAGATGTAAGACATCCATTAAAAAGGTTCATTATTGAAAGTCTAAACAATTTGGCTTCTTGGACAACCAGTGTGAAGGAGCTTATCTGTCTTTAAAACTGCTTGAGCAGGTCACCTGTTGTGGTTCAGTCAGTTAAGCGGCTACCTTTGGCTCAGGTCATGACCCTAGGGTCCTGGGATCAAGCCCCATGTTGAGCCCCATGTCAGGCTCCCTGCTCAGTGGGGAGCCTGCTGCTCCTTCTCCCTCTGCCTGCCACTCTGCCTGCTTGTGCTTTCTCTATCTCTCTGTCAAATTAAAAAAGGAAAAAAAATCTTAAAACTTCTTGAGCAAGCAAATGCCTCTCTAGGACCAGGCTGTTTTCTGCACTTTATGGGTATTATGAATGTGTTCAGACTGACTTCCTGGACTCTGGACCTTGGTCTGTTCTAATTCCTAGCTATTCTATCTACCTCTGTCTTGATCTTCTAATTGGACTTTTGACCTGCTTTGACCTAAATGACCTTGGTTGGCATCTGTGAGTTGATACCTTACATTCCCTTTAAGGATCCCCTTCATATGTACCTGGTTCTACCAGCCTTTTAGAGATTCTTCAGGGCAAAGCTGACCTGCCTCCTATAGCTTCCTTCTCTGCAGGAAGTCAGGTTTCAGCTTCTGTGCTCTAAGTCAGTTACCGACTCATTTGTTTGCTTTCTGTCTTCCAAAAATCTGGTATTTTTCATTTGTCTTCTCCCATATTTATCTTTGAAGGGTTTATGGCTTTTAAAAAATTATTATTCCTTTACTCTCAGTTTAGCATGGGTTCCAAAGAGAGCAGAGTGACCGCTTATTTTCAGTAGGTCCTCTTTGGCCTCCACTCCTGCCATAATAGCTTCTCATTTTCTAAGTCCTTGGTATTCTGCTTCTCCAGAAAATAGACCCCTCCACTTTGAGCTCTCTAGACACTTTTTAAAAAGATACCTACCCAGCCATTTCCCGGGACTGCTTAACAAAGCACTCTTTGTTCTGTGGCTAATATGTAGTCAGGTACAAGTCAATGGGAATTAGTTTTTGTAAGTATCAATTAAAAATTGGGAATTTATCCATCTCTTCTGAGTTTTCCAATTTGTTGGCATATAGATCTTCATAATATTCAGTTACAATTGTTTGCATTTCTGGTGTTGTTGGTTTTTTTAAAAGATTTTATTTATTTATTTGACAGAGAGACAGCAAAAGAGGGAACACAAGCAGGGGGAGTGAGAGAAGGAGAAGCAGGCTTTCCACTGAGCAGGGAGCCTGACCTGGGGCTGGATTCCAGGACCCTGGGATCATGACCTGAGCCAAAGGCAGCCACTTAACGACTAAACCACCCAGACACCCCTCTGGTATTGGTTGTTATTTCTCCTCTTTCATTAGTAATTTATTTGGTTTCTCGCTCTCTCTCTCTCTCTCTTTTTTTTTTTTTAAGGAATCTTGCTAGAGGTTTATCAATTTCATTGATCTTTTCAAAGAACCAGCTCCTGGTTTCATTGATCTGTTCTGTTTTTTTGTTTTTTGTTTTTTTTTTAGTTTCTGTGTCATTTTTTTTCTATATCATTTATTACTGCTCTAAGCTTTATTTCCTTCCTTCTGCTGTGTTTGGATTTTGTTTATTCTTTTTCTAGCTCCTTTAGATGTAAAGTTAGGTTGTTTATTTGATATTTTTCTTCTTGAGGTACAAAGCTTTGCTACAAACTTAGCTCTAAGAACCACTTTTGCACATCCCAAAGATTTTGGACCATTGTGTTTTCATTTCCATTTGTTTTCATGTAATTTTTAAAAATTTCTTTTTAATTTTTTGATTGACCCATTCATTGTTTAATAACATGTTATTTAACCTCCTTGTATTTATGCTCTTTAGAGATTTTTTTCTTGTGGTTGATTTCTAGTTTCATAGAGTGTGGTCAGAAAAGATGCATGGAATGACTTCAGTTTTTTTGAATTTGCTGAGACTTGTTTTGTGGCCTAATATGTGATCTGTTCTGGAGAATGTTCCCTGTGCACTTGAAAAGAATGTGTATTCTGCTGTTTTAGAATGGAATGTTCTGAATATGTCTGTTAAATCCATCTGGTCTAGTGTGTCATTCAAAGACACTATTTTCTTGTTGATTTTCTGTTTGGATTATCTATCCATCCATGTAAATGGGTGTTAAGGTCCCCCATTATTATATTAATAATGATTATTTCTCTTGTGTTTGTTATTAACTGTTTTGTGTATTTAGGTGCTCCTATCTTGGGTGCATAAATATTTAAAAACGTTATATCCTGTTGTTGGATTGTCCCCTTTATTATTATGTATTATCCTTCCTAGAGTGAAGCATTGGCAAGAATGTGGAGAAAAAGGAACCCTCCTGCCCTGATGGTAAGAATGTAAATTGGTACAGCCACTGTGAAAAATAGTACGGAGGTTCCTCAAAGAATTAAAAATAGAACTACCCTACAATCCAGGAATTGCACTACTGGATATTTACACCCAAAATACAAAAACACTAATTCAAAGGAATACATGCACCTATGTATATTACGGCATTATTTCCAATGGCCAAACTATAGAAGCAGTCCAAGTGTCCATCGACAGATGAATGGATAAAGAAGATATTTTATAGACACACACACAATGGAATATTACTCAGCCATAAAAAGAATGAAATCTTGCCATTTGCAACAACATGGAGAGAGCTAGAGGGTATAACACTAAGTGAAATAAGAGAAAGTCAAATACCATACGATGTCACTCATATGTAATTTAAGAAACAAAACAAATGAGCAAAGAAAAAAAAAAAAGAAACAACCAAGAAACAGACCGTTAACCATAGAGAACAAACTGATGGTAACCAGAGGGGAGGTGGGTGGAGGGATAAGGGACATAGGGGATGGAGATTAGAGTACACTTACCATGATGAAAAAAAATCAAATGAGCTATTATTGTAGGAGTGCTTTATAAACTGAAAGTTACCACCAAAACTAAAAATTATTATTACATGAAAAAAAGAAAATGAAGTTAAGATTTTTTTGGTAATTATGAATCTGTGTGTATATATCCATAATATACTCCTCATTTAGTGAATTAGATTTTAGTTATTTTGCCACATGTTACCCCCCTCCAACTGTACCTGTGTATAGAACTGTTGATCTTCACAATGTTTTTTTCATGGGAGTTAATGTTACTTAAATGGCAAATAGATCGAAGATAAAGAAAATGGGGAACTAGGGCGCCTGGGTGGTGCCTCTGCCTTCTGCTCGGGTCATGATCTCAGGGTCCTGGGATCGAGCCCCGCATCAGGTTCTCTGCTCAGGGGGAAGCCTGCTTCCCTCTCTCTCTCTGCCTGCCTCTCTGCCTACTTGTGATCTCTCTCTCTCTGCCAATAAATAATAAATAAATAAATAAATAAATAAATAAATAAAATCTTTTTTTAAAATGAGGAACTCTTTAGAATAAAGGTATAGTGCAATTAAAGTCAAGCTAAGTCTGAGAAATTTCCTCTTAATTGCAAAATAAGTCTCATAAGGTCAGATGAGCTTTTCTCTTGTGACTATGAAGAGGAGAATAGTATTGGGAGGTAAAACTTTGCCTTAGAACAAGTAGGCAGTTGTAGCATTTCCTAAACTCACAGCAATTATTTTTTTGTACAATTGCATGGGCGCTTTCAGATTCAAAGATCCTTCTCTGGGACGTGGGTGAGCTTAAATAGTTCTTTTCATCTTTCATTAGCATATAACTTTTTCACATGTGTATTTTGTTTCTGCAGGAGTATAATCAGTTCCTTGAGAGAGGATGTTTCTGACACATCTTAGCATCTCTGACTACCAGAAGAATAGGGGCTTACTTTCAGGAGCAGGTAATGTGCATGAGCTCATTTATTTTTATTTTTATGTTTTAGGGGTGCCTGGGCGGCTCAGTCAGTTAAACATCTCTTGGTTTTAGCTCAGGTCTTGACATCGGGATCGTGAGTTCAAGCCCTGCATTGGGCTCCACATAGGCATGGAGCCCGCATTAAAAAAAAAAAGAAAATCCATCTTCTTTTATTTTTGAGAGCAAGCAAACATGTGTGCGCGTGCTAGCAGGAGCAGTGGGGTGGGGAGAGGCAGAGAGAGAATTCCAAGCATGCCCAACAGGGGGCTTGATCTCATGACCCTGAGATCGTGACCGGAGCTGAAATCAAGAGTCACGTGCTTAACGGACTGAGCCACCCAAGCACCCTGCGCTCATTTAATTTTTATAACAACCACGGGGGAGGGGCTATTACTCTAATTTTATAGACGAGAAAACTGAAGCACAAACTACACAGCTCCAGCAGGAGGTGCAGCTGGAACCGACTCCCCTTGGCTGATTAACCAGGTTTGCTAAGCCCTACCCTAGTCTCCTGTAGTGTTTGTCTTCAATGAACAGGTCAGGTGCTTTCTGGAGAGAGATTTGGGACTTCATGGACCTTACAGAATAGGTTGTATGTCTACTTGTTAATAAGTACTTGACGAACCTGGCCTGAGGCTCTCTTTCACTTTAACATAGCACCTGGAATAAGGTTGTGGAGGAGCCCTGTAACTCCACCTCTCTTAACTACTGGAGGCTACTAACATCTGCCCAAAAGAAGCTAGTAAGTGTGAATGACCAAATCTACAGGTTACTTTATAATTTTCTTCTTTCTTAGTTATCTCCAACTAGAAGAACTCTAGTCCCAGAGTCCAATAATGTGAGGATTTATTACACACTTCCACGTGATCACCACTGGGGCAACAACAGTTTCTGACATGAAGCCCTCCCTGCAGAATGTCAGCATTTGGAACACAGCAGGGCCTGCGGGCTAAGATTTCAAGCAAGCAGCAGTTAGAAATCTTAAAGTTGTCTCCAAACATTGTAGGTCTTCTGGCTGTCTCCAGTTCCAGTGATCAAAGCCACTGAAGGTAAATGATTGTAGCTGTCAGAATGGCCCCTCCCACTTCCCTTTTGGGTCACTGTCAAAGAAATCCTACCCTAGTGACCCTGTCTCTCCTCTGCATCTATCTCAGATGGCCTCATTAGATTCTCTTCTAACTCAGGTAGCTCCAGGTTCCAAAAACACCCGAGATTGTTGTCCTGGCTGGTTGTTTCGTATCACAAGTAATCTGGTAATTGCTTCTGAATTGCAGGTCTACTTAGATTCAGTGGTGAGGAGCATAGAACTGGTACTTTTAAAAGTCTTAAAAAGTGGAAAATATGTGTGAATATAAATGGCTAATCACAAACTACAACATAGGTATTGAGTTTATATTATCAATGTAATTGGTGAAACTATGGACCATGCCCTCCAGACTGATTTCACACAAACATTTAAGTTTTAATTTCACTGTAATTTGAAAAGTAATATGCATGGTTCAGGTAAAATTTGGAGTTCTCGTTTTTCCCTAGTCCATCTGGAACAGCGCTGATAGAACTTTACAGAAAGTTTTAACCTGTGCTGTCTGATCAGGTAGCCACTAGTCACATGTGACTACTGAATGCTTGAAATGTGGTTAGCACAACTGAGGAACTGAATTTGAAAATTTATTTATTTTAATTAACTTAAGCTTAAATAGTCACTTGTGACCGTGGCTACCATATTAGTCATAATGGAAGTAGAATTTGATGATGACCTTATAACAGGATAGTCTATTATGTTTCAGCCACAAAGTAACCTAAAATCTTGGTGATTTATAAGAATCAGGGGGAAAAGAGCCTCCTTAATGACTAGCAAGGATGTTAGCCTCCCTTTCAAAATACAGTGAAGGAGTTCCTACAGGGTAAAGACAGTAGTATTACTTGTATTTACTTGAAAATTGGAGAATTGAGTTTCTTTAGAATTCAATTATCCTTAATCTCCTTGATACTTATTAGCATTGATTTATTAATAACCAGTAAGATGTGAAAAGTAAAATTCAAAACACTTTGGTTAAAAAGTAAAAGAGATTATATAAAGTTAGAGCTGACAATAGCCATCGTGTCTTTTTAATTATACATAGAAATATCATTTAATATGAAGTTCTGCAATGTAAACAGCAACTAATGAATTTTTATGTGTTTGGGATGAAAATGGAATGGGAGAAAATGTCTTTTTTTTTCCTGGTGCAGAATATTTATAGTCAGTTTTTCCCTAGCAAGGAATAAAAAGTCCTTTTCTTTAAAAATAGTAATTTCCTCACTAGGAACCCTTGTAGATTGTGGTTGCCTAAAAAAAAAATGAAAAAAATGAAATATTTATTAATTGGACAATGGATTATTTTCCTCCAGACTACATTGTAGAATCATAGAATCATCTAACCAACATTTATTAGTATGCCTTGATTCTTTCTAGAGTATCTATAATATCGTTTGAACCCTCAAGACATACGGGACTCACCATCTGATAACAGATTTCCGATAGAGCAGGAGGGTTATCAGGAATTTCTTCCTAACAAGTGTTTCAATATCAAGACACAGAAAGATAGCACTTGATTGCCAATAACAAACCGCAGCAAAATTACAAATGCAAACCAAGCCCTCGTTAATAATATTAATGATGATGATGATTTTGTCACATGCCATAAATGTCATATAGATCTTAGCATTATGAAGATTTGTTAGATAGCGAATGTATGGAAGTTATCTATAGAATTGAACCAAACTGATGCTCAAGAGAGATTTTGCACAAAATTTGCAAATTAGGCTACCCGGTGTGAACAAGATCTCTGTAAGTTGTTCTGTTCCGAAGTGAAACACAACCATCTCAGCCATTCATACAGCACAGCTTTTGTTTGTCGTAGCCAGGAGCGCTCTGGGTAGTCTCCAGCTGGTGGCATAGAAAGAAAGAGAAGGCTGCAGAGACTGAACAAACAGCATGCACTGTGGTATCCTTTATTTAAAAACTGTGAGCTAACTACAGTTGTAGTGTTCTCATTTACCATTCCGATGGCATAATAAACTGGGAGAACATTAACACAATTTCAAGGACATTAAAAACCTGTAGCAAACACACACACCACACATGCGCACACACGACAACACACATGCACACAAAGAGTATAGTCTAAACACAGCTACACAGCTAAGTGAAGAAAAGCTTCAAATGCTCTAAATCAAATTTTAAAACCCTTTATTATAAACTGTGGCAATACTGTGGCTATTATGAAAAAAAATTGTTTAACTGCTTAAAAAGCAAAAAGAAAAATACTGGCAGATTTGAAACTAGCAGCAAAAAGCAGATAAAAATAGAATGGAAGGTAACATAAGACTAATATCAAAGTTCTAAAGTTGATACTGTGTAGGGTTGCACTGAAGTCAGTTCAGATTGGTTCTTGAGGAACTATTAACAAGTCCCTTGAAACATGAAATTGCTGCACTTTACAAACAGTGGGAAAGAAAAAAGTATTTGGAATGTTACACACACACACACGCAGAGAAATGTATTAGGCATATCGGCTTATAGTCTTCGTTTATGACCTTCAAAAAGTTTATAAAGAAAAATTTAAGTGCCGATGTAGTGAAAGAAAAATTCCTAAAGATGCAAGTCTGAGTGCATTTATCAGGTCTAAGGATACATTTGAAGGTTGGGGGCAAGGCCTGACTGATGCACGTTCAAGAAGAAAACAGCGTGGAACCCATAAGGTAGGTAGAGTTCTCTGGCGATTGTGTGGCATGGAAGGTGTGTTAAACTCAGACTACCCTGAAGGAGATTCCAAAGTACGTGCAGTTCTACAGCCCTTCATCAGTTGAAATCTGTTCCATAGTGGCCGATAAATAATTCAGACTAACTTTTCAGCAAACTGGTTTTTCATACATTCAAACACAGGAATCCTTACCACACATGCAGAGCTGATATTCTGTAACCGCACAAATACGAATCCTGGTTTCAGAAGAAAAGCACATTAGCAAGGATTTTTTTTTTTTTTCCACGGGTTCTTACAAAAATGTCTGAAGCTGCTAGACATCTGCAAAGAGGGGATAAGTTTAGATTTCCTACTGATTTTGGAAGAAAAGAGATTCTATTTGCCTAAGGAAGCCAGCCATCCAGGAGCAGGGGACCGGTCTTTCAGCGCCTAAGAAGCATCACGTCCTTAGGGCTTAAACTCCTGGCAAGTTCAGAGCCAGCAAAACTGGCAGGTGGAACAGGGGAGAGAAACGAAAAGTTTGCATGTCTACAGTAAACTTTGGAATCAAATGGGCCTCGTAAGTTAGAATGGCTCAACCGCTTTCAGGATGAAGTGCTGCCAGACCAGAGGAGACGCCGTTCTCTGGAGTGAGGAGCTGGGACAGACACATCTCCATCTCCAGGGACCTTCTGGGCCGAGCTGTGAGCGCAGGGCCTTGTTTTCCACAAGCGCTTTCAGCTAGGGAATTTATGACTTTGCCCAGATAAAGATTTCTTTTGGGTACTTTCTAACATCAACTGATCAGGCAAGTTACTGGTAATTTCCCAAAATGAAATCTGGCTGTGCTAGTATCTTAAGGGGCCAGCTAATTCACATTAATGCCCTCCATTAGCTGCTGCTAGGTACCACCTGCTGTTGCTGAACAGTCAACCCTCAAATGACCTAACTAGAGAATCTATCACACTAGGTGCTTTTACTATCTTGGATTTTTTGAGCTTTAGAGAAATAGTCTTTGTAAAATGACTTAGAAGCTGCTACTCTCTGGCTTTGTTTCACTCTTCCTCTTCTTCCCCTTCCCCTTCCCCTTCCTCCATGGTCTCCACAATGAGCTCCGCTGTGCAGGTGGCTTCTCCCAGACTGTTGACAGCCTTGCAGGTGTACTTGGCATCGTCGTCCCCGCAAACATCGCTAATGATTAAAGAGCAGTTCCCATCCTCATCGTAGTCTATCTGGAAGTGGCGGGACTCCCGGATTGACTGGTCATCTTTGAACCAGACAACTTCAGGGTCTGGGTATCCTGCAGCACAGGGGTAGGACACAAGTTGCAGAAACCATTATTCAAAGTTTCATATCAATTCATGCAAGCAGCTCCTAAGCAGCCTCTGTTGATTAAAGGGGGACAGGAAAGAAGTCATGATGTTGGCTTTTGGCATGTCTTTTTGAGATTTACATTTGGATATGGGCATAGATTGTAAATAGTAATATCTGAAACCCCGACAAAAGGTACTTTACAGGCATGCCATTTGCCATCCATGTGGGGGCTGTACTGTGTCCCACATTTACACTGATCTAGAGTACGACCTGCAACACAGCGCTGACTCCAGCCACATGCCTACAGCTAAACCTCTCCTTGGATGAACAGAAAATTTATCTTGTATAAAAACTGAACTTAAATAAGTTTAAGTAAAAAATAAGAGAACAAATGGGGCACAAGAGATCTTTTTTTTTTTTTTTAAAGATGTTATTTATTTGGCAGAGAGAGAGATCACAAGTAGGCAGAGAGAGAGGTGGAGAAGCAGGCCCCCTGCTTAGCAGACAGCCTGACGTGGGGCTCGATCCAGGACCCTGAGATTATGGACCTGGGCTGAAGGCAGAGGCTTAACCCACTGAGCCACCCAGGAACCCCCAGGCACAAGAGATCTTTTGCGGGTGATGGAAATGTTCTAAATTGGATTGTGGTGATTGTACAATTCTGTAAATTTACTGAAGATCACTGAATTGTACACTTAACATGGATAAATTTTATGTTATGTAAATTATAACTCAAAGCTGATGATAAACTCTATAATACATAAGTTAGAGGAGCTGATAATATTGCTTAAAAAAAAAGGCAGTATTAGTCTGATTCAAAGATGGATAATCTACCAACTGTAAATAACTGGAAATTACCACATTGGTCAGCGTCATTTTATGTTATTAGTCATGTTTCTGGAAAGTTCAACGTGTAAAAATATATTTTATGTGTATATATGCATCATATGTATTATGTATGGGATATATTTTTATAGGAAAAAAAGTTACAGCCCCATCCAGAATAAAAATTACACATAAAAATTTAAGAATTCAAACATTTTTTTCTAGTAGATTTTGTTTTTATCAAAACTCCAGCCATATGCCTTAATTCCTCCTTAGTGCTTTAGTCAGCTACGCAAATAATGAAGGAAATAATCCCAAAGAGAAAAGTACAAAAATGATAACAGTATGCTGTAATAATTTTTAAAAAGGAAAAAGAACTTCAGAAGACCCAAAGACAGTGGTGATGGTGACAATTCTGAGCACTGACCCCAGAGCTTTCAGCAGTGTCCCTAAGCGGTGCACTTTCACACTAGCAAAGGCAACACATCTACCTTTCTTTAACAATAGAAAAAGGGAAAGATGATTATAGGCACTGCATTTACAAGGCAATTCGAGATATAATGAGGCGGGAGAAAACCTTTCTTCATTCCTCACTTTGGGTTACTTTACTTCAAAGGCATTATCTAGTCACACTGCTGGAGAATCTTAGAACGTGGGAGGCATGATTTGTTCTGACTGCTGTCCTGTGCTATGCAGCCTTGAGAAAGTTGTTTAATGAACTCTTGTGCTTTATTTGGTCAGACTGAAATGGGATCTAACCCTCCTCTTGGGCTGGCACACAATCGTCACAGACTTGAGACAAAGAACCCTGCCTTTTCTTGTCCTTATCTTTCTGGAATGTTGCCATCTGGAAGCTGAAATGCTTTGTGTCACCAACATTGCTCACTTCTCAGGCGCTATGCTAAGATCCCTTAAGTTCCCTTGAGCACTAACAACTCACAATTCTACAGCCACATTATTCTCGGCAGGCAGAGAAGCATGGGGAAGGTGGCATAGGCACCTGGAGCCCGGCTTCCCTCCATCTGGAATAACATGGTGTTCTCACTCTCTGCACTTACCAGTCCCACAGCTTTTCCCTTGACTTCGTGACATCTTGAACGGATTTAAAGGTTCCCCCTTTCCACATACGTCCTCTCACTGCATCCCCAGAGCTACGCAGGCATTAGATGTCATCTTAAGGTTAAAGGCCTAAGGCTCAGAAGAGTTAGATCACCACCCTAAGTCACACAGCTCGAGGATGAGCAATAGGGCCACCGGCTCCCCATCCCATACTCTTCCTTTGAAGACTCTTGTGGACAGTTCACACGCTTCCCAGAAGCTTGCAAAGCTCATTGCATTAAGTGTGTTCCATAGCCAAATAGGTCCGTGATAAACCACTTTTAACTTGAGTCTAGTGGCTGATGTAAGGATGTGAAATGGCAGAGGTGTCCTAGGTGAGTCACTGAATGGCAACAACCTTCAGGAGGGGAAGCTGGGAGCAGTAGGCCAACTCCTCACCCAGTTGTCCTCACAGCCCGGCTGCCCAGAATGGACATTTTGCTTGGGGCACGCAGCAGGGCTCACCAGTCCACCACACCCCTTTCGTAGTCAAGGGAAAAAAAAGCTACAACTTACCTTCAATCTTGCAGTCAAATCTAGCAGCGCTTCCCTCCACAACTTCTAAATCACGGATGGTCTTAGAGAAATATGGTTTTACATGGGGCTTTTCCTCAGCAACAGCCTCAAGGAAAGCTTGAGACACATCTTCTAGGAGACAGAGAAGGAAATGCGATCAGTTCTTCATTCCCCGTTCTCTCCTCATCCCTCATTTATGAAAGCTTTTTGGGGGGAGCCTGGGTGGCCCCGTGGGTTAAGCCTCTGCCTTTGGTTCAGATCATGATCTCGGGGTCCTGGGATCCAGCCCTGGGTCAGGCTGTCTGCTCAGCGGGGAGCCTGCTTCCTCCTCGCCCTCTGCCTGCCTCTCTGTCTACTTGTAATCTCTCTCCGTCAAATAAATAAAATAAAATAAAATAAAAAATAAGCTTTTTTTTTAAAAAGTTGCTAAAATTCAGCAAATAATGCGGCTTAGGGGACTGAATCAAACACACCTTTCTCCTGGGGACAGGTTGGCCTGCTGCCAAAAGCTATTGGCAGCAGAGAGAACTGTGACCAAACTGCGGAAATGTCTGGACTCCCCCCTTCCCTTATGCTGACACATTGAAAAAGGAAATAATCTTTAAAAAGGATTTTTGGCTGCATTCCATGCTGTTTCAGGATTCAGTGGAGGGTATCTAAGAAGGACAAACCACACCAGCCTTCCTGTTCTGTCACCCCTTTGCCCTCCTCCTGCAGCAGCAGGCCTGCTCCTTGGGAAGGAGGAGCTGGGTCCTAGATGCATCTTCAACCCGCCCGGATTTCTGTCCACACTTACATGCCTTCCTATTGTATGACCATGGACCAGGGACTTAGGATTGGTCCAGGGAAAAGCTGTACTTGGGGAGCGGGGGGCTCCTGTATCCTCTCTCTTCCCTTCAGGCTATTTCTGGGTCATCTGGGGAGCGTGGGTCAGGAGGAACCAGGCCCGTGTGTTGCACACTATATCCCCGACTCCCTCAGAGCAGCCCAGCAAGCAGCCTCACCAGTTACCCTGCTTTTACGCACAGGAGGGATCGAGACTCAGCTTCTCAACTTCGGATACCAAAACACCAGGCAGCAGGAGGTAGGGGGTATCTTTGGCGAAATGAGGCACCTCAAGAAGATGAGGGCCAGACCCTACATGTTTCTGGAGCAGGAAGAGGCCAAGCCCTTCCTGGAGATGGTCAGGGCAGTGTCTCGAAGATGGTGTGCAAATAACTAACCCTATTGGTCTCCAGGAGGAGCCCCGTCATGCACAGTCTACCCCGTTCAAATGACATGTTTCAGCATCCTGAAAAATGCCAAAGGAATATGGACTATAGTTCATTTGTTAAAAGAAAAACCCGAAGTAAGAATATGGAAGAATATTTTTTTAAAAAGATACTATATGTTTTTTTTTTATGTTTACCTATCAATATACAAATATCACTTTTGTAATGAGAAAAAAGAAAGCTTTTAATGAAGTCTTCACTAATTCTTACGTAAAATATAGGGAGGAGAATAGCGGAGGTCATCTCGTTCTATTAGACAAATAACTTTCCCTCTGAAAATAGTTAAACTTAATGTTAAACAGTTAAAGAATAACTAGTAGACTTAGTAATTATTGTCAGGGCAACCTAAAATTAGTTCAGACTTTAATCCTTGTAGTTTATATTATTAAAACAACAACAACAAACCACCCCTCCCCGGACCAAAACCTCAAAATGTCCCCCCATCCCCCAACCCTTCCTTTCTCACCAGCTGGCTGGAGAAAAATCTTCCTGGAGCTCCTTACCTTCAGATTCTAATTTTTCTGCATTGAGTGGGCTGGTTGGTGACCCTGTTGAGGATTTCCTGCCACTGAGCCCTGAGATCATTGCCATAGAGGACAGTCTTCCAATGGCTCTCACAGCATTGCCCGTTTTCTGGAAAACAGACACCGGGGTTGGACTCAGGTGGCGTCCCCAGTTCCAGCTGAGCAGTGGGGTTCGGGGAGAAGAGCCTAGCCCAGGAGAGGCAGCTGTCCCTGAAACGAGGGCCTCCCAAGTGCCGAGGATCTGCCGGAGGAGTGAGCCCAACCTTGCTCTGCTCAGTACTATCAGCCTGTCAGAAGATGTTCGGAGAATGGAATGGGGCCTGGAACCAATGTGTGCGTTAATGTGACTAAACAAGGTCAACATGAGACAAAAACCCTTTTCATACTGTGCTTCAACTCCCATAAAAGGGATAGTTTATATAAAGCAACTGCAGGCTGAGACAGCTCCAAAGACTTATTGCTGATGGGGCCCAGTAGGCTGTTTCTCGTAAAACAATACTAGTGATAGGAATGTAATTGGTCAAGAGAAAGTTACTACAGATCCCACAGGTCCTGATGTGAAGGGGAAAAAAGAAAAAAAAAAAAAGAAAAACGCCTTCTATTGACCTTGGGCAAGTTCCATAACCTCTCTGGGCTTCAGTTTCCTTCTCTGTATAAGGAGGGGGTTGGACAAGATGATCTCCAAGGTCTCTTTAGTTCTGTTTATGATTCAGATACTTAAGAGATTTTGAGAAACACTCTGACTGGCCTGTGAGTCTGTGAATGCACAGTGAGGTTCTAGAGGGCTGTTCCTCCCTGATGTACTCCTTCAAAAAGAAGGACCCAAAGAAATGAAAGGCAGAAGCACTTTGCTTTTCTGAGATGAGAGACTCCGGGAGAGGACAGAATTTCTGTTAAAAAGGATGCCAGAACTTGAGATGAAAACTTCCTTTGCATTGTGAAAATTCTACCAAGCATAAGGATTTAAGTCAGGAAATCCCCTATAATATACAATAGTGTCTATGCCACTCCTTCACCTTCCTATTCCACGGGTCCTTGAAGGTTTCACCTCCAGGTGAAGTTTCTTGCCCTTTTTCTAAGGTCAGTGGAATGACAAGGTAAGAAATGAAGGCATAATCAACTCTTTCCATCTCTGTACCCAAAGCTTTTCAGGCATCCAGATGCTGTGTGCCCAGAGGGCAGACACCACTGCAGACTGGCTCCTAAGAGAGGAAAGAAACAGTCTGCACACAGGCCAGTGGCTAGCACTCACCTACTGGGCCATAAACTGCAGCAGCAAAGCCATTTCCTCCTGAACTAACTTCACGCGCTCAAGCATTTCAGTAAAGCCTCACGATTTTGGACTATCTGGAAAGCCAAGATATTTCCATAAAAAGATCATTTTGGAAAGTAAAGAATCACAGGGCACTAAGGACTCTTAAGGGTGTGTGTGTGTGTGTGTGGTTTAAGCTGAGATCTGCTATGACCACCGCTACTTTTCTGTTTGTCACATGCCATCCTTGTGGCTCTCTTCATGCACTTTGGACAGACATTCCATCCTGCTCTGTCCCCTGGCCATCAGCCCTCTTGCATACATCACTGTGGTGTGGTTATGTTTCTGCCCTCTGTCACCATGGTGAAGCTGCGTCCCTCTGAACAGAGTTCTGGAAGTGGGGTGGTAGAGATGAAGTGGGGGTGGAGGAAGAAGGTGAGAGAGGACAGTGGACCAACTTAGCTCCCTGCAGGGCCATGGGGCCTCTGCACTCTTCAGTGTACCTGCAGACTGAGCCCACATGGCAGTCTTGTATGCTCTGCTGAGAAAGGCTATTCCTAGTGACATTATTGATCTATTTGTTGTGCTAGCTGGGGAGACCCAGCTCGTCCCATGGGAGGTCATCCTGACCTCAGGAATGGGCAGGAAGAGGAGGCACCAGCCACGACAGCCTTCCCTATGGAGTCAATGTCAGACCAGACTATTCCCAGGTCCGCCAAACTCTCAGACTCAGTCCTTCTGGCTCTTGATTCCCTTTATCGAACACAGAGCGGTTTGCCTGGGCCAGGAATCACTGGATTCAGAGAGTTCGTTCTCAACAAAGGGACATTACTATGTAAATCAGTTCCCCTCTGTGGACCTCATGTTCTTGAACCAGAAGATTTGAATCTCCCTATAGCTCCAGTCTTCTGCAGAGAGACTCTGATTCATACATGTGACTATGTAGCAGGAAACACTCCCCGTGAGCCCATGGGCTCCCTAATTCCAAATGCCTGGATTGTGACTGATCACGACTATCTTCACTTGTGTGGTGTCGAATAAGGAAGTCTTTCCTCTTCTATTAACAAAATGACTAATATGAAGTTGCCGGAAAAAGGCAGATAAAAGAGTATTTCAGAGAAGGGAGCCAATACACATTAACAAACATATAGGCTACCCATAGGGGGAAATTTTCCATCAGATAGTGTATTACAGCATATAATTTCTAAAACAGGGAGAAAAGAAGTGATTAATAGGGAAAATCTTAAAAATAATCTATATCAGATTCAATCTTTGGGAACTGACTTATGAAAAAAAATCAGCAGAGAAATTGTCACAACTGAAAAAGAAAGAGATCTGTACATTCGAGTCTTCTGGTTTCATGCCTTTGGGCTAAAAATTGGTTGCTGTTTTACTAAGACTTTTAGAAATTTTTGGAACATCAAGAAAGTTAGTTTCAATTCCCTAAGTTCCATCCTTGCTTTGAGGAAGTCTTTTTCTTGTCTGAGGGCAATTGCCAAGGCTGGGTTCCTGTGCTCCAGGCAGGCACTGTTTGTACTGGTCTCCCTAATGCTGCACAGACTCCCTTCTTGGGAGAGCCAGCGAGGGTGACTGACCCTCCTGGGTTTCCCTAGAACTGAGGGCTTTCCCAGGATGAAAGTCTTTCAGGGGCCTAAAGCTGGGAGGCCCCGGCACAGTGGGAGCAATTTGGTCTCCCTAGAGCCAGCCAGCCATCATAGACCCTACATATATACCAACAGCTCTGAGACTCCAGCATCACCTGACAAGTACATAATATCCAAATGTGATGGACAAGAGTACTCCTGCTATCCAGAGTCAAAACTTTCTTCTCTATGGGCCTATGGACCATACTGATGGAGTTTTTGTGGGTCTCAGAAAATAAAGATGGCTGCCCACAGGCCTCTAATTCCCAGTCCTTCACTTCCAGTTTTACAAGCAGCAGCCCTGTTACCCTGTTCAACTCACCCTCAGTGCTACTGCTCACCATGTCTAAGATTCTTTTTCATTTAAATAAAAAAATGTACCTTCTTTCAGAATAACTTCCTTCTAAGATCAATGACATGAGTAGTCATCTACAGGTTGCCTTACTTATAGGGATTTGCTCTCATGTTACTTCCTTCTTCCTGGGCCCTTTATGGAAACCACACCAGAACGATAGCAAGGAACCTACTCTTGTGCAGCCATAGAGATTTCTGGGCCATCCATGTCTGCCCTGGCCCTTCCCTTCCATCACAGTCCACCCCATTTTATTCCACTGCACTTTGACCCCCCAAACACAACCTCAGCTGCCCTGAGAGGGAAGGCCCTGTTTGGGGTGTGCTAAGGTCCTTGTATCTGGGGTAAAAAATGTGCATGGGTAGATGCAGCTGAGCCATTATCAGAGAGTTTATGCTTCAGGGACATCTTGAATGGCATGGGATTTTCTAGACTACTTTCGTGTGTATGTTTGTAAGACCTAACCGCTATTTTTGTGGAAAACCCATTTCCAAACGCTGCTACCTATAAGAAGATATGAAATTTAGATTCCTCCTCTGGGGGCACCTGGGTGGCTCAGTGGGTTAAAGCCTCTGCCTTCTGCTCAGGTCATGATCTCAGGGTCCTGGGATCGGGCCTGCATTGGGCTCTCTGCTCGGCGGGGAGCCTACTTCCTCCTCTCTCTCTCTCTGCCTGCCTCTCTGCCTACTTGTGATCTCTATCTGTCAAATGAATAAATAAATAATCTTTAAAAAAAAAAAAAAAGATTCCTCCTCTGAATTCTATCCTTTTCTCTCCCTTCTCACTTCCGGAAAACCTTATGGCTAGTTACACTGTTAACAAGTAGAAAAAAATTTAAGTGATTTAAAATATCAGCACAGATCATGGTTCCCTGACCCATCGGACTAAAAAATTCCATTTATTTCCTCTCCCATTTCCTTTTCTCTGTCCCTGTCCCCTGGGTTCAGATCCTTCCTGGCTTTGGTTCATCAACAGATGTGTCGATGCTCCCAGAGAACCTGAAGTGATAAGGCTGCCTCTTAACCCCACACTGTTGTCCAAGCGAAACCCAATGGGACTCCCTGCACGTAGGACCACCCCACTCCCACACCAGCCATAGGATCGTTAATAAAGCCAACTTTGATTTTGTGGACGCCTTTTTGTTTTAAGAACATTAGTTACTCTGATTTCACTGGATCCTGATACCGGAAGATAAGTTAAGCAACACAGGTGTTCCAAGTCACCTGGCACTTGAGGGAGCCAAGAAGTCCCCCTAAACCTTTACCGGGGGCTAACCAGGAACTGACTCTCATTGTGGGGGGAGTCCTGGCTGAGCCACACAGGGGGGCAGTGGTCCCTTAAACCCACACCCCCTAAGCGCCGCCCCCTTCGCTTCTGCTCCTTTCCACCTGTGTGTGAAGTTGTGCTTTTTGAGGATTTAGTGACCACGGTTTAATCATGCTGTATGGCAAATTACCAGTCTCTGAGTTGTCCCTAAAACAGAGATTTCCTTCTCTGCCACACAGACCAGTTTTAAATGCGCCAATTCCCCTGGCTGCCCAGCTAAAGGACACTGCTCCTATCAGGGTGAGGACCTCCGCACCTTCTCTCCCAAATATGCTATATCCCCTCTTCTCTTGTTCGAGCCCAAGTTCCATGACCACTTTCAAAGTCCTGCCCCTGGCAGCATTTCCTCACAACCACATCCAACGCCGGGGTGACTGGCTCCCTTCTCCCATCTACACTCACATATATGGCCATGGAAGGCTATACTGATAGTTTATGATTCTTGGTGTGCATTATGTCCTTTTATGTCCATTTGCTTCAGTGCCCCATTACACTAACATTCCTTGAGTATAGAAACCGTGTACCGGAGTATAGAAACCATAGCCCAGAAATTTTGTAATACTAATAGTGATAATAAAAATAACATAGCTGATGACAAGTTCTCTGTGGTTTGGATGACAATTTCATCCAGCTGCTATTAATCAGAGGCAATTTTGTGCCATTGCTAAGACAGTACTTTGGAGCCAGGTTTGTGTTTGAATCCTCTCCCATTTACTAGCCACGTGATCCTTGGTGACTTTCCTAACCTTTCTCTGCCTCGGCTTGTCTGTAAAGTGGGGAAAATAATAGTACCTGCCTCCCAGGATTAAAAGACTGTACAGAAAGTGTTCTGAATGTTTCCTGACATGGCCAGCCCTTCATATGAGCTACTGGTATCATTTTTGAACACTTAACTACGTGCCATGCAATGTTCCCAAGGCCAGATGAAGATTACTTCGTGTAATTCTCCCAACAATGCTGTGATGTTGCTACCACTATTACCCCCCATTTTACAGGTGAGAATACGAAGGCATGGGAAGGTTGTCACTCACCCAAGGACACATAGTAACACACAATCTCCCTAGGTGGTGGGGACCTTATCTCTCTTTGTAGATCCTGTGCCCTCCTCCTTCACTATAAAGAAATGTAAGGCCATCATACTGTCTTTAAGGAGGTCACATTCTCCAGGCTTGCCAAATAGTCTTCAAGATGATGTTGCTCAACCCTAGCCACAAAGACATGAAATGTCAGTCTTGGTCCCAGACTATCTCAGAAACAGATGTAAATATTTTTGGATTGCGGGTAGCTCCAATAAAGCAAATGTGAGGGGCAACATTCGAGTCCAAAGCGACACCCTCATTACCTGCCATTTCCTTCTTGCCATGTACTTCTTCATACGGTCTTTGGAGAGTTTCTTGGCCTCCATGTTCTTGGTGTCTTTCATTAGCCATGGATGCTGAAGGCACTGGGTGCAGTCCAGGCGGTTTCTGATGGAGGCAGAGATCAGAGGATTTCTGAGCAGGAGGGGACCTCAGAGACTGCTGGTCAGATCAGAAATGGGAGGTCACCTGTCCTTGGTCACACTGGGCAGAGCCCGGGGCTCTCTCTCTTCCCAGTTCATCCACCACGATCAGGGTCACTGTGCTCCTGGTCCTTTTACTCTCTTGGTCTGGGCTACACTGACTAGACCCAGAATAGGTAAGTGTTAAGGCCTAACCACCAAGTAAGCAACTGGAGTCTCATGACCTGCCCTTGGGGTCTAGGAAGGGTAAGGGCAGACACATCCGAGAATGATATTCTAGGGTAGGGTCATTCTACTGGTCACAGGGGGTCAGGGGGCTGTGGACTCTAATCTTTCTGTCTCCTTGTCTGGTGGAGGGAAGAGTGAAACATTAGGCTGAAATCTCTGAGAATCACTGAGCTCTCATGTCTTATGGTGTGGTTGAGTGTCAGGTTTTGTCCTACATACAACCTACGACTTACGACAACCTTCGAAACTGCACTCAAACTCATTTAATCTTTCTGAAAGCTCTGGGATTCTAGAAATAATTCAGGGCCATCACCTTAATTGTAATAGGACTAATAAAGCCCAAAGAACCAATGTTAACATACATTGAAAAATGAGTATAATTAAATTTGCTAATTCCAGCAAAACGCAGTGATCTTTAGATAAAGGAATTATGGATTATTTTAATTTTCCTATATTCAAATTTTCTACAATTCACATGTACTGATTTTATAATATAAAAATATTTTTTAAAAGTGTGGATAGGTGGAGATTTCTGGTTAAAGAGATGCTACATTTAAGAGTTTATGGGACTTGAGTATCTTGATAATTTGAAATCAGTTCTTTGGCGAATCCATTTTATGAGCACCAAAGGGCCGCACAGCTCATTACTGAATCAATTTGAGGTCAGATGAGAAAACGTGTGTGTGTATGTGTGTGTGTGTGTGTATGTATATGTATATGTGTGTGTGTGTGTGTATATACATATATATATTCTCATTTACCAAATCTTCAGTGAATGAAGCTTGATGGACAAAGGCCATCCTGGACTAGTGTAGTGTTACTAGGAAGGAGGTCTGCATCTCCACGAAGCACCTGAGAGTGAGGATCACTTCCACTGAAAGGGAATCTAGGGCCCCACGACATCCAGATTCTACCTGGGTCATGCCTACTTCTGCTACAAAGGCTGTGAAACAAAATGCCATGATGATCTCAGGGAAGGAGTGGATGTAGCTTCTGGAGGAGTTTGGCCTGAGGTAGCTCAAAAGGACTGAGAGGTGGACACAGAACCAGAAAATCAGAGCCATCTGAGAGACCCTCAACTCTGCTCTTTTGGCACCAGGATCTTGGTTCCAAACAGGATTTCTTCCGGTGGAGAGAAAGATAACTGGTAGGCTCAGGGGGTCTGTGGGCCACGCAGACAGGGTGGAGCCCGCACCCCACAGTCACCTGCCTGTGGAGTTGGGCCACCCTTCCCCTTCTCATCCTCTGGTACCCCACCTATTCAACACCACCCTTCTAGGGCAAAGCCAGATGCTAGTGGTGGTGGTGGGGAGGCACTCCTGGAGCCAGGCCCTGCCTCATCTGGCCACCTGTTACAGAGTGGGTGAGGCACCCAGTGGGCCAGTTCTTCTCACCTGGCAGCCGCTGCTCCCTTCCCTGGGGCAGGCCAGCTTTCCCCACACACGCACCGCCTCCCCACCTCCCTGCTGTCATCTCACCAGTTCCCTCACGTGGAGAGTCCTCACCCACGAATTCTGCTAACCACACCCGAGGCCTCTGCCCTAGCCTCCCCAGCTCCACTCCTCTCCCATGGGAACACCTAAGAGCACCTGGTGTGTCTGACCTGCTCTCATGGCCTTAGGCCATCCATGTGACCAAACACACTGGCCTCCCAGTGGTCACTACAGTTTTATGTGTCCCTCCACCGACCACGTGGGCAGCTCCCAGCAGCCCCCAGGGCAGAGGTGAGGAACTGCACAGTCTGCACGGTGAGGGGGGCCAGAGGCCACGCGGGAACAAGGCTGAGCCAGCGGTCTGAAATCACAGCCTCATTTGGGCCGGTGGGAGAAGTTTCCTTGTTCAGGCCTGTGGTTCTTAAGTCATTGAGATATGGAAAAAACACCAAGCCAGATTAGCCCAGGAGTATGATCAGGGGCCTCAAACAGGATACTTCCCGAGTAACCCCCGAAGAGGGGCTGAGGTTTCAGCCAGGCTACAGCCAAACTCACACACAGAAAACTAAAAGGGCTGTCATTATTCACACATAGCAAGCTATTCCTCTCCCTGCAACATCCGTCAAGGGCTGCTTTTTGAGTGAGGTTTCTGTGCTTCTAAAGACCAGTGGGGTGTCTGGAACTGGGGAGCAGGGGGCCTAGGAAGACCCCTTCCCCTCCCCACTACTTGCAGTACCTGTCCTCCCTGCCTCCTCAGGGGAGAGGATAAAGGAAGTCCCTGCTTCCGGACCCCAGTCTAGGGAGTGGGGAAGGGGAAAAGATGGAAATGTCAACTCATTACTTCATATCTTTCTTCAGCAAATTGCTGATAAAATCCTTGGCATCATCAGAGATCTCATCGAACGCTTCATCATCGAAGTCCCAGGTGGCTGAGGTAACGTTGGCTAGGGTTTCATTATCGTTGTCACCCATGAAGGGGGAAAGTCCACTAACCCTGGAAGAGAAGAGTGGGACAGCAGATGAATGGGCATGGGTGTTGGCAAGGAGGGCAGGGTGGGACGATCCCCACCAAGCGAGTGTCACTGAGGTCAAGAGTGAGGGCCTGCAAAGCTGTGCACCCATAATACCCTTGTGCCTGCCTCTCCTCCTGCCAGAGAAAAGGAGAGAGAGTGTGGCTCCCCAGGCTTTTGTGGCCCTGACTCTCCTCAGGGCTCACTGCACTTTTGGGGTGTCAATGCCTCTTATTACCATCTGCCTGTGAGGCTGAGGGGAAGGAATTTACTTCAGATTATGTTTTGTCAGGACACAGCAGGGCACCTCCTCTCTGTCCTCTGTTCTTGCCCAAAGCCCAGAACCGTCACCAAGGTTCCTGGGTAGAAGAGTCCCTTCCTTTCTGTGCCCACCCTCACCAGGGACGAGTCCCATGGTACAGCACTCATCACACACCGGGCTGCCCCTGCTCCCTTCTACCTCTCATCTTCCTCCCTGTCAGCAGCAGTGACAGGGCCCAGCACACCCAGGGTGCTTAGCAAGCACGGACGAACAGCAGACTTCGAACCAGCAACGTGGGTTTGGTGTTCGCCTATACCAGTGAGCCTGAGGCACTCAGGTCAAACCAAAAAGCTTCCCTAAGAGATACTGAGGCTGAGGAAATGGCACAGTCTGTTCATTTTCTGGGTGATCTGGGACAATTTCCTCATCTCTCCGTGCCATGTTCTCCCCCTCTATATGATGGAGAACCTACCACTTAACTCTACAGTGGTCACCACTTTTACTTATCCTCCTTCTCCTCTTCCTCCTTCTCCTCCATCAACAGCACCATGGTGGCAAACATTTACTATGCGCCAGGCACTGGGCGAACAGCTTAAAGTAGATGAACTCACTCAATCCTAATACCACCCCTATCCCAGGTAACTCACGGCTTTAACAGATGAGGAAACAGGCACAGAGTGGGGTTAAGTAACTCACCCAAGGATTCGATCAGTGAGATCTGAACCCAGGCATCTGTCTCTAGAGCCTAGATCTTAACTGCTCCTTTAATCAGTATTTCTATGCCGATGAAGCCATCCTGGCGTACAGCTCTGGCACGAGGCCTGGTCCGTAGGAAGGAGCTCTGTTCAAGACTGCAGATATTACACAGTTCTTCCCCACTGCCTCACCAATCTGTGACCTCGGGAATGACACATTTACCAGTAACAAATGAAATATGTCAGGCCAAGTATCTCAAAGCTAAGTAGGACAGGTTTACAGCTTACCAGCCTAATCTCTCACTTCTGTGTACCTCATCTTCACACCAACCCTCCCCCTGCCATTCACCCTGACCTACGATGACCTCGTAGGTGGGTCAGGCCTACACAGGTGCACAGGGCCCCACCCTTAGAAGGTCTCGCTCTTAGTTTAATGATCTGCTGCTGTCATACTGAAAGAGTAACGTTTGAACAAGTCACTCCACCATTTCTTTTTGCATGGGGCCCCACAAATTATGTAGCTGGTCCTGCCCTGACCTCACTTGAGTCCCATGAGATGAATATAGGGCCTTCTTGCCATCAACCTTCCAGATGAAGCCGTCACTGATGTCCCTTTCCCCCAAATCCTTAAGAACCCATTATCATAAACAGTAACGCAAATCCTTCTGGAGGCGTCTCTATGCCCAAACGGACTCAGCTTATGAAATACAACAGCACCTGCAAACTCAGTTTTGTAAAACAAAAGCCACTGAAATATTGTGAGGCAAGCTTGCCACGGAAGGAAACCTTGGAGGATACCTTTTGTAAAAAGAAGAAAGCTTTTGCAATGTGAGTTATCTCACCCTAGTCAATATATTTTAGAATAACAGAGTTTTGCAGATGGCATTAAGATGTCTTAAAGCAAAACACCGATTTCCCTTCTGTTTGAAGAAGGCATGGGGCTCATTATACATGACAATGAAGATAGTGTGGTAGCAAATCACTCCCAAGTCTGCACACCTACAGGCCATTCTGCCCTGCCTCCACACACACACACACACACACAAACACACACACCCTCTTTGGGCCTCGGTTTCCCCTTTTTCCACCAAGGGTGCTGGGTTAGAAGTCCTAGGGGCTTCCAGCTCTCCCCATCTCTGCGATTCTGTGCGATCCCAGCTAGCCCCATCTAGAAAGCGGCCTGATTCTTGCTTGTTGGCTAGGTGCCTCCTTCCGTCTTTACATTTTCCATTTGAAACAAAGAGGGGGAAAGTCCTGTAGCATTCCAAAGACTGCCAGAAGAGCAGACAACCCTGCTGCGGAATGCTGCACCGGCCCCTTCTGTAAACCTCTTTTCCTAATTAGGGACTGTAATCCTGCAAAGATAGGGCTTAATCTCTGTAAAGTTCACAGCTGGGGAGAGTGTCCTCGCCTCTGGCACTCCTTTCTGGCAGCCCATCCATCGGAAATACCCCCAGCCCTGGCTGGCTCCTTGCCTGCCGAGCTCCCACAGAATTCCTGTTAAAGAGTATGTCTCTAAAATAAAACTTGCCATATATGCAGAGCATGATGACAAAGAGAGTGTCGGAATTTCAGTGATGTTTCCTGGTGGTGGGATTTGGCAGGATTTTTTTTTTTTAATTTTCTTATTTGGGCTTTTTATTGCTAAAATTTGCATAAGGATCACATATGGTTGGGTTGATCAACCCAATCAATAAACATATTAACATTAGCATTAAAAAACACAACTACCCACCCCCTCTTCCTAGTTTTATCTCATTTCTTTAATTGAAGGGGATCAGAGTATGTCACTCTGAAATATGCCACTTTGGTATAAAGAATGTTTTGAGCTGACGGCAATTAGCTCTTTGCCCTCCCTTTCAATCTAAAAGCAGGACATACATTTCTCTTTATTACGGTAACATAAATTTCCATTTGTAAATACGTTCTCTCCCTTCCCAGAAAGACGAGACTCATCTTCATAACAGACCTTGCTAAACAACCCTTACTTACTACACATTTCCTAGTCACCTTCTCACAACTTTCCTCCTCCAGAAGCCCCAAACCTCTTTTCCTTGGTCTAGTTACTTCTCTACAATTACTTGCTTGCTCTCTTTAAAATAGTATGTAAGCCCCCAATTCTAAATACCTTCTTGAATCATTTCTTTGTGAACTCCCATGCATATATACATAATTAAATCTGTTTTTTTTTTCTCTTGTTAATCTGCCTTCTGTCAGTTTGATTTGCAGGCCTCCAAGAAAAGAACCTAAGAGGGTGGAGGAAAGTTTTTTCTTCCTCCCCAACATAAACAACAGATTTATCTGTTTGTTTGTTTGTTTTAAATTTTATCTTATTTATTTATTTTTTTTAACAAAACTGTAATCACTATGGGCAAACTTTTGGGTGTTCCACTTTTTTGTCACTTGACATTGTCTCTTCACAAGTGTATACAAAGTCTTCACATCCAATTTTAATGGTTGCTGAGGAGTCACGGAGGTCATGACAGCAGGCAGTTCTTAATTCTTTTTTTTTAAGATTTTACTTATTTATTTATTTGACAGAGATCACAAGTAGGCAGAGAGGCAGGCAGAGAGAGATCTGGGGAAGCAGGCTCTCCACTGAGCAGAGAGCCCAACGGGAGGCTAGATCCCAGGACCCTGAGATCATGACCTAAGCCAAAGGCAGAGGCTTAACCCACTGAGCCACCCAGGTGCCCCCTGTTTTTAATTCTTAATCTCTCACTGAAGCAAAACTTCAGGCAGGGAATCTTATGCAGAAGACCATTCAGCATGCAGGGCAGAATGTCAGAAAAGAGAAAGATATAGAAATGCCTCTTGCACTGTACTCTCCTCCTGGTGTTTTTTGTGCAGCAGATGACCTCCTGCAGGAATGGCCGGTGAAAGAGACCACACATCGGCCAGCAGAGCTACTGAATGCTTAGGAAGACGTTAGTTTTTTATCCCATTTGCGCCTTCAGACACACATTCCTCAGGGTGGTGGAAAGATCTGAGAAGGCTGGTTAGGTCCCAGAGGAAGAACTGGGTATCATTTTGTGCAGTGGCCGAGAAAGTGGGACTCCCTGGGTTAGTCACTCTAGCTGCAGCCCAAGTCTCTGAAGAGTGAAACCTATAGGTAGTGGCTGGGTCTGGGTCTGGTCTCAGGGCTCCTGGAGGCTGCAGGAGCTGGAATCAGACAGCATGTCTGGGCTCAGCAGTGGGAGGGCGAGGGCAGCCTTTAGTGGGGCTGTTGGATCCCTCTGAAGAACTCTGTACCAAAACCCAAGTCTGAGTAGGCACTTGACACTTGGGCACTGGGCCCTCTCCCTAGCTCACTGGGCTGATGTCTCTAGAAGTTAGGCTCTGGATGGGGATGGCTGTGGTGTTCTGGACTGTAATAGATGCTCAAGAAATGAGCTGAGGGATGCCTGGGTGGCTCAGTCAGTTAAGCGTCTGACTTCAGCTTGGGCCATGATCTCTGGTCCTGGGATCAAGCCCCACATCAGGGCTCCCTTCTCCTCTCCCTTTGCCCCTCCCCCCACTCATGCTCTTTCTCTCTCTCTCAAATAAATAAGTAAAATCTTGAGAAAAAAAAAAGACAAATGAGCTGAAATGATGAGCTCATCTTCCTATTGTTGCTGAGCCCAGTAGGAAGATGGTAGGGAGAAGGCAGAGCAGTAACTGCCCTTTACCTTGCCTTGGAGCAGGGGAGGGAGAGAAGGAATTCTGGAGTAGGGGTGAGAAAAAGGCACAGAGAAGGGTTCTGGTGTCCCCACAGGCGGTAAGGCAACACTAAGTCCTCAGAAAACAGAGAGGAAAGCAGGAAAGGAAAGGAGGTCTTAGAAAAGGAGGTAAGGCTTAGGACATCATTAATGTGTGGCCTAGATCACTCCCATCCTCTCTCCTCCTGCCTAAAACCAGGAAATCTCCAGGAAATTAATGAAATCTACCATTTCCTTCCAGAATCAGGGATGAGAAGGTAGGGGGTTCATAATCCCACCCACTGCATCTCTCCTGTGTCTGGAAGCGAGGCCAGGTCTCCAGGCCAGGACAAGATCAGCCCTGATCTCCCTGAGGGGTTTGAGGAGTTCCTCCAAGAAGTTCATATCAACCTACGGGACAGAGCTGGTTACTTAGGAGGTATTCACCAACTATGTGTTAAATAGTAAATGAGTTATTACGTATTTCCCCAACTCCCTGGCCTCCTGTCTCTCACTGGCCCCAGAAAGGAGATGGGGGATTCCTCTGGTACAAATGTGGAAGGTGGCCTTGACAAGGATTATCAGACAGACAATGAAGCTCCAACGAGAGGGATAGAGGGTACATGAAGACTACCACAGCACCTCTTCCAGGAACTTCCAGCAGCTGCTACTCTAGAATTTTGCACAGCAGGGTCTGAAAGGAAGGGCCTGGCTGGCTCCCACTTTTGTTTTGGGTCCCACGTGTTCTGCCGAGAGCCCTCACTCAGGAGGGGAGCTCCCAGTCCTCTCCCCGTTGTGAGAGCCAACAAGGAAAAGCCCCAGAGGGCAGAGCAGCCCGCCATGGTGTGTGCAGAAGCCTAGACACTGGGGGGATAGAGCTGACCTGCGTCCATTATGCCTGGTCCGCACTGGACTGCCTGGCCTGCACTGGCCTCCCTGGCACACACACAGCTCTCCCCTCTCTGTGCACCCTGCTGGCCAAACACCTTCCACATGATGCCCCTTTCATCAGAATTATTTTCTCCCCATTTCAAAAAGGTCTTCCCTATTTCTTGGTCTTAGCCTTAAAAGAAATCTGGTAAAGCAATAGAACATATTATCCAGATTATGATGTTCCTCCACCTAAAAGAATTGGCATTTTAAAATAAAGTGTTCTTATGGCTCAATGATTCTAGTTCTAGAATGTACACCCAACACGCACCAGAATACTTGGAATACTCACGATGGGCATCTATTAAAACCCAGCAGTGCAGATGGGACAGACCAGATGAGGGTCACACAGCAGAACACTACACAGCGTGAGCATGAACAATCTAGCACCACACACAGTGACATCAGTGGGTCTCACCAACAGCGCTGAGCAAAGGAAGCCGGACACATCTTCCCATAGGATTCCATTTATACAAAGTTCAGGGACAGGCAAAACTGCGGTAGGGTGTTAGACCTGAGGACGATGGTTACCTCTGAGGGACAGTTGATCTGATCTTCGTTTGGCTTGGAGGTGATTAGGGCCAAGGAAGTCCACGTGGCTGCCTACTTCCCACAGTCCTGGAGGGTGACCAGCCTTCCTGGTTCACCCAGGCCTGATGGGCTGCCCAGGATACAGGACCCTCAGTGCTACACTGGGGAGACACTAAGGGTGCCTGGGTGGCTCAGTTGGTTAAGCTTCTGCCTTCAGCTCAGGTCATGATCCTGGGGTCATGGGATTGAGCCTGCTTCTCCCTCTGCTTGCCACTCCCCCTACTTATGCATTCTCTCTCTCTCTCTCTGACATATAAATAAGTAAAATCTTAAAAAAATATAAAGTGAGGATAGTCTGCGAAACTAGGAGAGCTGGTCTCCCTACCAGTTAGGGACTGCCCTTACATTTTCACAGTGAACACACCCATGTAACCTGTCCCCAGATGCAGAATGCCCACATGGCTAGGGCCCCTGTAGCCCGGGTCACCTCCAAGCCACATGAAGGTCAGATCCCTGCCACAACTCCCTCCCAGGCTTGCAGTGAGGATCAAATAGGAGCTCCTGTGAAAATCTGTGAGGGACCCAGGGATAGAGCCAGGCCACAGGATAGAGGGGTCTGAACAGAACGAACGGAGCCAGCCTGTTTCTCAAGTGCCAGGTGTCTCCCCCAGGGCCAGAGCTGCCGTGGGAGCACGTGAGCACTGTGCAGACTGGGGCAGCCCCCAGAGGGGTGGCTGGGCCCAAAGCTCTGCTCTAATTCCCTATCTACCAAGGGAACCAGGAGGACAGGGTCATTGCAGCTTCCACTAGCCGTCAGCTCCCTTTCTTCTGGGGTAGGGGTAGGGGAGGGGGAAACAGGCACACGCGCTCCTGGCTAGGGAGCTACTTGTCTGCTGCTTTGGGGGAGGTGGGGGGACCCCGTGCAAGGAAGAAGAGGACTCTCTGGGCTACAGAGCCCACGACCCAGGTGTTACTGAGGGAGGCTGTCCTGACAGGCCACAGTGAGAATCAAACTCCTGAGCAGGTAGAAAGGAATGAAAACTCCTGGCCCTGGGAAGGGGGTGTGAGAAAGGGGGACACCAAGTAATCTTGGTCAGTTCACTCTGCACACACACAAAATCACTCCATCTCTGCTTAAGCTTTTGTACCAGCAGTTCCTGAAGCTGACTGTGCAGCACAATCTCCTAGAGCCCTTTGTCAGTTGGCTCGGAAGACCCCAGGGGGCAAAGAAAGCTTCCTCGGTCCTCCTCAAGTTTTCTATAAGGACATTAAACACTTTAACACTTTCACTTTAACAACAGAAATATGTTCACTTTTCGAAATGAACGTGCGCCTATCTGTGTCTTCAGTAAACCATCCCATCACTGTGTGTTGCCCCATAAACCCAGGGGCTGCCTCTGAGGCTAAGGATTGTCTGCAGCCTGGGGTTTCGGAGACTAAGTCAGTGAGAGCCCCCCCCAAGGTGTGTGTTCTAGAGCCTGCTAGTCAGAAAAGTGTGGTCTTTGGACCAGCACTATCGGCAGCCTAGAAGCTGTTAGAAACGTGGATTCTAGGCTGTCCCAGACCTCCCGAAGCAGAATCTGCAGTCTACGGAGAGGCCTAGGTGATTCGTGTCTAGGACTGGTCCCAGAGCTCTGGTGGGCATTCCTGCCATCGTTAACCAAAGTGGCTTCATATTGTCCACCTGATTCTCCAATTCCAATTCCTGCGTGGCTTTCTGTTGTCTGCTGAGGGCTCTCTCATCAGAAGTGCTTATAACGGGCTCATATACTGGACTCAGGGATGAGGCTGGTCGCTGGGGTCCCCCTGCCATGAGGATGGGGTGCTGTCTTCTGAAGACAATGATGATGCCCACAGAGATGCACCTGCGTTCCCTGCCTCCTTCTCCATGGACCCACCTACACAAGCGAGGGTAAATTATGTGGCACCAGCCCCACGCCACCCTCCTGACTGAAGACCCCAGCCTGGTCAGCATGAGGGACAGTGACGGGCCCAGGATAGGGTGTCAGGGTCAGTGCTAGCCACGCCGACAGGATTGCAACAGGGGCTGCTGACTCCACCGGGCAAACCGGAGTGGGGCAGGCTGGTGGGAGCAGGATAGGAGCCGCTGCCTTCCTGACTCTGAGGTGGGCTCTCCACCAACACCCACACTAGCCCCTTCGGTGGCAGGGCAGCCCAGGACCCTCCTGTGGGGCTCTCTGCCCCTCCCTCATGTGCCCAAGACTCACAGGATGTAGCAGATGACTCCGATGCTCCACATATCTGTGGCATAGCCGATGGGCTCGTAGTTGATGACTTCAGGAGCCACAAACTCCGGGGTGCCAAAGAGGACCTTCAGAGACCCCGCATTCTCTGTAACCAGGATGGAGAGGGATCAATCACCAGAACATTCAGGAGGAACCCATGCTAAATGAACGCCATCCGTGTGCATGGGAGGGACACAGACAACGCCTGGCTCTTGGGTGCTCTCCCCTTGAGAATGGCACGGAGACACCTGGCCTCCTTGGGAATTGGTGTGACAATGCCCTGGTGAAACTGACAGACCATGTACTTCCTGTCAGTGTCGGGGGCGGGGTGGGACGGGGAGGGGAGGCCGTGGAAGCCCCTGCACCCCACATGGTTTTTCTTTCTTTCTTTTTTTAAGATTTTATTTATTTACTTGACACAGAGAGAAAGAGAAAGTGAGCAAGCAGAGGGAGTGGCAGGCAGAAGAAGCAGGCTCCCCGCAGAGTAGGGGAAGCCTGATATGGTACTTGACAACCCAGGACTCCGGGATCCTGACCCGAGCCAAAGGCAGTGGCTTAACCAACTGAGCCACCCAGGTGCCACCAACCCCCCACCCCCAGCATGGTTTTTCACATGTCTGTCTCTCCCAAGCATTCCCAGAAGGGACTGTGACTTGTGCTTGGCAATAATCCCTAACATTCTCTATGTCCTCTGTACCCTGCTGCCTGTTTCATAAGGACTTTCCTGTTCAATATTCTCGAGGACCTGAAGGCGGCATGACATCCCTGTTCCTGAGGAAGAAAGGGAGGCCCAGAGCAGTCAAGTGGTTTACCCACATTTAACAGTGGGGGTCAGGACCTAAGCCCAGTTAGTCCCACTCCTAAGCTATACGCCCTTGCCCCCACCTGTCTCTCCTCCTAGGAGCTACCAGGGGGATAGCCAGGAAAGACCTTAACCCCAGGCTGCTGTCACTCAGCCAGAAAGGACCAGAGATGCCCAGTAGGATGTCCACTGCATGGTACCATCTCCTGGAGGATCTCGTCCACAGTGGGGGGTGGCAGACGTCTGGCCTGTGGACCACATCTGCTCTGTGTCACTACAGAGCCCACAGCAAATGCTCAAAGACAGACGACTGAAGAGCTTTCAGATGCAACAGCTCTGTTCCACTCCAACCTGAACCCTTCCAGCTACACGCTATTCCTTCCCAGCTCTCCAGGCCATGGGAGAGACACGCTATCTCCACGTATCTCTCACCACGGGAGCCTGCATGTTGTGTCACTGGGGCTCTCATGCTACCAGCCCCTTGGGCCAGAAGCACCCTATCTGCTCAAACCATGAGTGGTTCCTGCCTGAAGGTGGGCCCTGTGCACCAGCTGCTGCCCCCACACCACGTCTTCAGTGGGCGGAGCACAGCAAGTCAGAGCCTAGCAGAACCTCACTGCCTCAGTGACCCCTTTGTAATGGGGTGCCCTGGCACCAAGTGCCCCCGGGGTGGTGAAAGGCCAGTCTGCGCCAGCCCTCAGCTCCTTGGTGACAGGGCAGGGGTCAGGGGATAGAGGGTGAGGCTGTTTTGTCACTTACTGAGACATCAAAGAGTGAAGCAGGCAGGGGGCACGTGGGCAGGGCGTGAGGCAGACATCACAGACCGAGACGGCTGCAGGGCTGGACACGAAGGCCCCTGGCACCTGTCCCCCAGCTGAGGCAGGAATAGCAGGGGGGCCTCCGGGACCAATGAGCCAGGTCCGGGGTCCTTGTTCCAGCCCCAGTACCTCTCCTGGCTCGTAGTGGGACCTGCTAGGCAAAGCTACCGCTTCCTGGTCTATAAACCAGGGCTCTGAAAATCTGCTCTGCCGCTCTTGCAGGGCTGCTGTGAGAACCCAGTGCAAGTATGTGAAAGTGCTCCGGAAATCGTTGCGAAAGATACAAATGGGAGCAGGCACCATCACCAAAATGAGTGGCTGCTGCAGGCCCCAGAGTGAAAGCACAAGAGGGGAGAGTGACAACAACAAAAGTCAACAGCGAAGGCTCACTGTGTGCCAGGCACCACTTTCATCACTGCACCTGTATGAATGTCCCTGACCCGACCCTCCCCCACCGTTCAAGCAGGTGGGGACTACCATTAACCCATTTTACAGATAAGGGATAGAGACTCGAAGCCAAGCCTACTGGGTGGCCGGGGCAGGACGGGAGCCTCAGCAGCCCCCACGACCTCTGACTTTAGCTCCAACCCAGCGCATTCCCTCCAACGCCCAGTGCATGTAACACAGTCACCGTCTGTGGGTGAGCACAGGACGGGTGAGCGGCCTTACCCAGCTTTCTGGCCAGACCGAAGTCAATGAGCTTGATTCTGGTGCCGGTCTTATTGACACACATGATGTTCTCGGGCTTGAGGTCCAGATGGACGATGCCCTGCTTGTGGATGTACTCCACCCCTTCTGATATCTGCCTCATGTACTGAATGCACTCCCGCTCCGTCAGCTCGAAGTCCTCGTCGATGATGCGCTCGAACAGCTCACCCCCCGAGACACTGCAGGGGCGGAACAACAGTTAGCTCCCAGGAGCATGGCGAGCAGGCTGGCAGGGCAGTCTGGGGCAGGATCGGCAAAGACCAGGGTCGGAGGGGGGCTGGGCACTTTTGCGGCTTCTCGAGTTCTAGGCCCCTGCTCTGTTATGCTGATCCTGGTTTCCCCTGTATGAGGAGGGCCCGGGCCTCCTGATTTCCTGCTGGGGTGGGGGGCACTGTTCATGCCCACTAAGCTGCTGGGGGACTCAAGGAAGCATCCAGGCTGGGCAGTTTCAGAGGTGATCATGAGCTGAGTGAGTTAGACATAATCTCCTCGGCTTGACAAAAAGGGTAACCACCAGGCGGCCTCCTTCCCCGAATGACCACAGATGTGTAAGGGCTCGTTCTTGTACCCCAACTATGTATTCTAGTCAGGGAGAATTGACATTTGAAAGACTCACAACACCCACAGCATTTGTTCCACACATCCAGAAACAGAAAAATAGCTTCAGGGTCACCTGGGTGGCTCAGTGGGTTAAAGCCTCCAGGTCATGATCCCAGGGTCCTGAGATCGAGCCCCGAATCAGGGAGGAGCCTGCTTCCTCCCCTCTCTCTGCCTGCCTCTCTGCCTATGTGTGATCTCTGCCTATCAAATAAATAAACAAAATCTTAAAAAAAAAAAAAAGAGAGAAAGAAAAAAGAAAAACAGCTTCAATAATAAGGAGCCCCAGCACATTTTCTGACATTCATTGGCTGCAACCCATTACATTTGCCTCCTCTAGCCAGGCCTATGGCATCAGTTACTCCTTCCAGCCACAACTAACTCGTCTTGCCTGCTCCCTTGCTCTGACTGCATAGACTCTGGACCCTGACCCAGGTGTTTCTGGGGCCCACAGCAGGCATCCTCCACTAAGAACTGGCCCAGAGGCTACAGACAGCAGCATACTGCCCTTCAGTGCAAACGCATGGCCTTGTCACCTGAGTGACATGGGTCCCTTCCTTTCCCCTGTCCCAGCCCTCTGACCCACCTTCCTTCCTTGCTGCTCAGAAAATTTAAAGCATTTCCCCGGTGACTTTTACAGCATGCAGACGTCAGTAAGCTCTGTTCTGCAATGGCCTGTATGTCCACCAGCTGAGCAAGGCTGGGTAGGTTTTGTTCTGGGCCCATCCTCTTCCAAGGGCCTTCTCTCTTCTAATGGGAGCCATCATGAAGAAGGGAAGAGCTGCATGTGGATCCTGTCTCTGCCTTTTATAGCTGTGTGACCTTGGGCACAATACTTAATCTTTCTGAGCCCTGCTTTCTTTATCTGTCCTTACCTCATAGAGTCGTTAGGATCGAAGGAAATTTTGTAAAGCATTATGCCTGACACGCAGTAGGTGCTCACCACATATTAATTACCATTTCACAACCTGTGGTGAGTCCGTGGATCTTGGCAGTGACCCTGAGGGAGGGACAGACAGGGGCGCAGCATGGGGCCCAGCACACCACAGCCTGTGTGGGCCTCCATCACCAACACTTTCCAGGAGGGCTGAGCGGGAAAGGGCAGTCTGCACCAGTGGCCACTGGAGGCACTAGAACGGACGCTCTCGCACCAACGGAGAGGGGGAGGGGGTGTTTCCCTGGGCGGCCAGCAGGTGGCGCCTGCGTCCTCAAGCTCTCCGTTTCCACAGCTCTGCTCCAAGTCAAACTTGAATTATCCTTCTCAGGTCTCCTTCCACCTTACCCATTTCTGGGCCTCAATGTCCTCACCTGGAAGGTGCAGGTAAAAACAGCACCACCTCACAGGGCTGCTTTGAAGACTGAGTGAATAAATACAGGTAACGTGCTTAGAAGAGTACCTGTGATGTAGTAAGTGCTCAATAATTACCTTTTTAAAAAAATTAAATTTTTTAAAAAGCCTGTTTTTTGTTTGTTTGTTTGTTTGTTTTTAAAGAGCCTATTGGGGCTCTTGTTGAAAATACAGACTCTCAAGGTCTTCCTCTCTGCAGGTTATGATTTAGAAAATCTTGGGAGGGCTCTGAGAATCTGTATGTTACATAAGCCCCCCAGGTCATTCTTAGGATTGGGACAAGCTTGGGAAATTTAACTGAGAAACTCCTCTGAGAAATCACTCTGATTTCCCCAGGGGAAATGATCTTTCCAGTCCTGGGTTTCGTCTGTACTTTTTTGTATCAGATCTGCCTTGTCTCGAAGTTGTTTATGAACATGTGTGGAAAAGGTCTGGCTCATCTCTGGAACTTTATTTATACCTGGCAATATGTGGCACTGACAAGGTGTCTCAAAATGTGTGCTTCTAAATGCAAAATATTCTGGAAAAGTAAGCAACCATTATTTGCAGTGCTCTTGGGAATGTCTGAGGCAATGAGTAGTAGAAATCTGACCCGTAGAGGTAATTACTACTGCCTTTCTAGAAGTAACCTATTCAGTGTAAGTTGAAATAGGTTCAATCTATTAAAAAATAGTTAATGTATTTTGAAAGCTGTTCCTGTGGTCCATTTCCTAGGATGGAAGAGGTTACAGAAACAGGATTAATGGTTCTACCTAGGTTTCTCTTGAAAATACTCAAGACTATGGGTGGAAAGGAGCTGCCACCCACAGAGATGGGATCATGCCAAGGGCCAAGACTGGGCCAGAGGAAATGTATGCTTAATAAATGAGCAGTGAGTGAGTGAGTGAGTGAGTGAGTGAATACCATCTAGCAAGGCTACTTAATCCCAAGGGATCAAATTCATCCATCCCCCCAAGTGTAGACCTTGGCCAGCCCTCACTGGCAGCCAGTAGGCATGGTGTTTCAGTGGACTCCAGACCCAGACCCTCTACTCCTTGTCTCCTGGCAGCCAACTGAATAGTCTTTGATAAATTTAGCCAATGGCAACATGGAAGTGAGATGGGCAGTGAAAGACCCAGCCTAAATTGTACTGCTTCAGTGCTGAGGGTCTCACCACCACTTGGAAGGGCCTGAGCGTTCCCCAAGGACAAGCCGAGATTTGAGGCCAGGAGCCCGAGGGAACCCCTGTGTCTGGGCAACAACCCCCAATAAAGATGGAGGCTTGTGGCTCGTCCCATCATCAGAGGTCAGAAAGGCTGAAGACACACTGCTTCTGATTTCTCACTGTGTCGGAGGTGGCTGAACTGAAGGAGCGGACCCTCGAAGGCCCTGTCCTTCTCTTACTCTTAGTATCTCCATCAAACAAGGGCAATGGCAAATTGTACCGCTGAATGCCAGGCTTTACCCTCTCAAGGCCAAGTCTGTTTAAGCTGGAAGGGAAGTACGGATGGAGTGTGAATGTGCTCCCACTTCTTTGGTTGAGCTCCTATCAAGGGGCAAGCTCCTTACCCCAATTGCAGAAGACTGGCATCTGTGACTGCCAGACTTGCTCCTGGCCACTGGGGAGGTGCAGGGAGGAGGGACGAAAGCCAGGCCAGCTGAAGCCTTCTTATGTTTTCTCTCAACATTTTCCATCCAGCTTGCCAACTCCCAATTCCACGCTAAGTATGGTGTTCTGCCCACTGGTGCTGCTGCCCGGCCTTACCCAGGCTTGGCTGCCTCCCACCCCCTCCCCGCACCCTCTCCCAACTTACCCAAAACTTAACTTCTAAACATAAGACATTTCCTCCCATGTCCCCACACGCCTGCACTTGCTGCACCAAGCAACTTGTTCTGGAATAAGCGTGAAGCACAGAGCCCAAGGGCTAATGTGAGAGAGTGATTGGGTGAGGCCACAGACATGGGCCGGCCTTTCCTGGAAGTGGGCAGGTAGGCTCGAATTGGGGCGGAAAACAGATTCTAAGACATGAATGCAGACTTTCTTGGAGTAGTTTACAGTTCCACGGAATTGTCGAATTTTAGAACCAAAAAGGGAGTCTAATCCCAATATGCCTCCTCGCTGGATGGATTTAATAATGACAAAATCACAGCTCAGCAGTAATAGGACCTGACTCCAGGTTTCCTGAATAGGAAGGTTTTTGTTCCACAACACCTCGGTGTGTGTTAAAATGCTCACGGAAGAATTTTAAGTGGGAAAGGGACCCCAAGACGGAGAAAGTCAATGTATCATACGACTAAGAATAAGTCCCAATTAGAGAGCACTAGGCCTGACTACGTGATTCCATTTAATCCTCACGTTATTCACGGGGCAGTTTATATCCTCCTTTTACCGATAATAACATTAAGAATTTAGCAAAGCTGAGTAACTTATTCAAGGCCACACAACAAGTAAGAGGCAGAGCTGGGACTGATGTGAGACTTATCAGACTCAATTTGTATTCTAAGTCTGTGCTTTTAAGCCCCTCTAGCTTTTCCAGATGTGCATAAGCCGGAAGGAAACACCCCAAAGTGATCAGAGTGAGGGGAGAAAATCACACCTTAAGCCCGGGGAGGCCTCACCTTTCCTGGGAACAAAGGTGTTGAAAGGATCCTGTCCAAAGGACTAAGATCCCTGAAGCTCAGGACGAGCAAGCAAGGAAGCTGAAGGCAGTTTCACGAGATTTCTGAACATTTCAAATGCACATGCACTTTGATCTTGCATAACCACACTTCTGGGAATGTCGCCTACAGATGTGCACAGGTGTGAGTGAAGAGATGTATGGACAAGGTTACAAACACTGTTTGGAAGGGCAAAGGCCTGGAAACCAAGGAAGACCACTCCAGGAGACTGTGGTTTCTGCATGCAAGCTAATCCCACAGAGCAGGGCTGATGGGAAGCTCACCAGCCATGGAAACGTTCAGAGCCTTTCGCACCAAGATGAACTTGGTGCTGAAGTTTGAAAGGAAGGAAAGGAACGAAAGGAAGCAAAAATATAGAATAGTGGCTAGGAGGTACCTTGGTGCTAAAAGGTGGGAAATATTTTTTAAAAAAATCATATATGCTTGTATTTTCATAAAGAAAGTTTGGAAGGATACAAACAAAACCAGTGGAAATAGTTACCAGTGTGAGCGGTAGTGGTAGAAACAGGGTGGATGAGGGACAGGGGTCAGAATGGGAACTGATTATTGTGTATGTTCTTACAGTCACAATTTTTTGATCTGATGGTATCACACTGAAAAAAACTTCTCATGGAAAACAGGAAAGAAAACTGAAAGACACAGACCCCTCTGCAGAGGACATCTGGCTGAGGGCAGAATGCGCATGTGCGTTCGCATATGTTTATGTGTGTGTGTGTGGGTATGAACCTGCGCATGTGTGCGTATGCATGCCTGCCAGCGGCTTGGGGGCGGATGATTCCAGGAAAGGCTTGGCTGGAGGGCATCTGATCCGTCCCCTGTGTGTGGACAGCCCAGCCCAGAAAGCACTACCTACCCTCTGGTGAGAAGTCAAAGTACAAACGAGCACACGATGGGGGACTGCAGAGCACAGGGTTGCACCCCACATCCCAAGCCCCCCACCCTGGGTACGTCTACTTTTGAAGGCCAGTCAGGAAATTGCTCTGTCCCTCCCTTTCTCCTCCAAAGCCACCTCCAAGTCAAAGCCCCTGAATGCAGATGTGGAGCCTAGGGGTAACCTTGGCACGTTCACAGGAAGGTGGGGGCAAAAGGGGGGCAGGGGTCCTCAAAGATCTGCCAATCTGTTATGGAAACAAGCGAGGGCTGCCATAGGCTGGAGGTCAGTGGGTGAGGGCCACTCCTGTGTACAGATGTGCTGTTCTAGAGGGTGTCCCCCGGCCACTGGGGGTGGGGAGGCTCTTTCAGGCTACAGCTCTAGCTGCAGTGCTCCCCACTTTGGGGCAGAGGGGCCTGGGTGTGGACAGTGGGGGAGATGCGTGAGGGGCTCCTGGGCCCGCAGCCCACCACTCACATCTCCAAGACCATGACGATGTTGGCCTTTTCTTCAAAGGCGTCCACACACTGGACCAGCTTGGGGTGGTGGAGGCAGTTCATGATGCTGATCTCCTGCCGGATATTCTCTTTCTCTTTTGCGGAATATGCCTTGAAGAATTTCCCTGCCCAGATTTTTCCAGTTTTCTTCTCTACAAGTCGAAAGACCTGTCCAAATTTCCCACTGTGAATGAAAGGAGGAGGAGAGAAAAGGCAAATTGAGCCAAGCTTTTCACTACGCTGGGGCTGACAAGTGATGGCCTGTGGGAGAAATCTAGTCCACCTCTTTTTCGAAATAAGATGTTATTGGTGCACAGCCACGCTCGTGCGTGTGCATCTCGTCCATGGCCATTTTTCTGCTTCGCCAAAACTTCACCTAGCCATTATCTGGCCCTTTATAGAAAAGTTTGCCAGTGCCTGCCCTTGATCATGGGGTGCCCCTCTAGCTCAGACAACCCTCCTCTCCCTCACCTGCAACCTCATGGCCAGCCCAGCCTGCATCCCCACCCAATCCCCACCCAGGCCCGCTCCTCTGTCTGGGCTGAAGCCTCCATCCTGGCTGATGGACTTTTCTCTCCTTCGCCAAAGATGGACCCGTGACTTCAGGTGGAGGAAGTCCTCCCCAGCTACAGAGAATTTCTGAGTGGCTACTTCCTTCTGCTCCAGTGTCCAGCATGGGGTCCTGGAGACAGCCCAGGAAGGTCCCTGCTGTCCATGGTGGGAGAGAGGAGTGCGGTGTTCCTCTGACCCAGCTCCCATGGGCAGGGCAGGCTCCTTGTAGGCAACTCTGGTGAGGTTGGTGTCACCCTTTTATTTCCCAGAAACCTCCTAGAAATCAAACCTGAACCCCACCCCCTTGGCCTCCACTGGGCTTCTCCAGGGATAGTTAGTGGGAGACAGGCAGCCGTGGGGGCTGCTGCTGGAGGGGAAGGTGTGAGGGCTCAGGGCTGGGGTGTCTGCACTCCAGGGGACAACCAGAGCAAACAGCGCAGACCAGGTTCCTAAAGCGAGCAGTGGTGAGCAGCTGTGCCTTTCAAGGCTGTGGGCTTTACAGATGCACAAAAGCTATGACTGCTGAACAGCGAGATGGCTCAGACTTGCCTGCCTCCTGCCGATGACATGGACGGCAGCCTCAGACAGTCCGACCAGACCCCCGGTGGTGCCTTGTTAGCCCATGCGGGGGTTGGGGGAAGAAGGCACAGGAAAGGAAGGCCTTGCTCAAGACTCTCCTGGAGCTGAGCCAGCTGCACCAGCAGTAGCTGAGAGGGCCTGGGTGGGGATGCCCTTGTGGGTTGCTGACTGGTACTGCACCTCCTCTTTCTGCAGGGGGTCTAGGCATGGGAGGTTGGCAAAACCCAGGAAAAGATGGGGACACGAGGCATGGAACTTAATGACGGGATCTGCGCCACCCCACCCTGGGGGCCCGAAAGACACTTCCCGTTCCACTTACGAGCCTAGTCTCTCTTCGATGTCATAGAAGTCAGACACTTTTTGTTCAGTGTTGACGGTCACGTTCCGGTAGTCGATCTCAGGTTCCTTCTCATCTGCGGGGTGAGGGTGGGGTGACTGTGAGCTGTCAGATTCCTCTCTCGCCCCCCCTCCACCCATGCCTCGAGTCTACCTGAGGACAGGTGGCCTGCACTCACCATCATCTGATGCCTCTACTTCGTCCTTTGGCTCTGGGGGGAGACAGGGAGGAACACAGAGGACACAGCGATCATTAGGGAAGGACCATCAAGAACGAAACATGCTGGGGGACTTGTCAGACCTCAGGCTTCCCAGGCCCAAGACCACGAAGCCCAAAGCACTGGGAATGGCCATAGGCTTGGGTCAGTCCCCACTGCACCAGGGCCATGGACACACCACAGCCTCAGCCTACCCAGCAGCTTCTTCACAAGCAGTCATCTCCATTTCTTGCTCTGTAACCTCAGGATCCCCTAGACATACCCTTCTTCACAGTGCTCCCAGGCTCTCTGACTTTCAGAACCGACACAACTGTGACAGCCCCTTTCTGCTCGGCTCGAAAGTCAGCAACTTAAATTGCTCTGAGTATCAAATCTATTTATCCATTTACTTAGATAATGGTACCTGGAGTTCTAGCCGTGTACCAGGTATCATACAAGCTACTGTGGGTATACAAACAAAATACACAGAAGGCATGATCTCTCCTTCCTGGAGCTTACAGTTGAGTTGGGGAGGGAGAACTACATCCCCCTGAAATCCCTACATATAACATCACAGCACAAACTGAACATACAGGGCAGGATGTTGATACAAAATAGGGCAACTGTAAGTCAGAGGAATTATTCTGGGAAGAAGAAGCCCTTGAGTTGGGTCTTAAAGGAAATGCTGGAACACAATGGGAAGGTGGGTGAGGGCACACAGTGAAGCCAGCAGGTGTTTGAGAGGTGTGGCGAGAAGGGACATAAGCAGCCCACACTGGCTGCTCACATGGATGCGTCAGAAGTGAATGGGGGGAGGCATGAGGGGACAGTCAGTGTCCATCAGAACAAATTCACATCAGAGCTCCAGGCTTTCCTTTTATTTTTACTTACTTATTTATTTATTTTTAAAGATTTTATTTATTTCTTTGACAGAGAGAGAGAGAGAGTGAGAGAGGGAACACAAGCAGGGGGAGTGGGAGAGGGAGAAGCAGGCTTCCTGCAGAGCAGGGAGTCCAAAGTGGGGCTCGATCCCAGGACCCTGGGATGATGACCCAAGCCCAAGGCAGATGGTTAATGGACTGAGCCACCCAGGCGCCCCTCCGGGCTTTCCCTTCCCTAGGCATAGCTTTGTCCCTATGGAGCCACTATGTTTTTTGACCTTGGTTGAGAGCCTTTCCCTTTCTGGGTCCCTGTTTCCTCTTCAGTAATAGGAGGGAGGTGTATTTTTAGGTGATTTCTAGTGTCACTGGCTAGCTCTAGGTGCCATATTTTGGGATGTGCTCTGTGCTCCTTAGTCATGATGTGGGCTATGTTTCACAGACAGATGGAGACAATGCAGGTTTCCTGAGGAGATAGAACAAAGAACTGAGAGAAGTCAGCGAGGGAGGACAGAGATTTTACAGAGTGCGTGCACGTGCATGTGTCTATGTCTGTGTGAAAGAATCAGACTTTGGGGAAAGGGTATGATAAGGGACAGCACTCATCCTATGGATAAGTCTTCCGGGAGCAAGAGAGGCTGCAATTTGTTTAGAGTCTTTTTTTTTTTTTTTAGTTTTTATTTTTATTTTTTAAAGATTTTATTTATTTGAGAGAGAGAGCATGAGCAGGGTAGAGGGGCAGTGGGAGAGGGAGAAGCAGACTCCATGCCGAGTGGGGAGCCTGACTTGGGGCTCCATCCCAGGACCCCGAGATCATGACCTGAGCTTAACGGACCAAGCCACCCAGGCGCCCCTTGTTTAGAGTCCTTAAAGTGCTGCTGAGGAAATAAAAAACTAAACATCACTGGGACAGGGAAGAATATTCTGTCACAGGAAGGCAAATGCTCTGGAACCATAAAAAGGGTAGGAGAGATGGGAACTCCCCGGTTAGTGGCGGGGGTTTCACAGAGAGCTCCAGGACAGCAGCCTAACCGCGCAAGTCTTCTTGCTCTAACCGAGCAACACTTGCACTTGAGAGTGGAGAGTGAGCTTGTCAGTTCGTAGACCATTAGAATGCCCAGGGAGCCACACCTGGAAGGCAGCAACGGAGTCACATTTCAGGGAGAATTTAATTATTCAACATTTAGGGGTAACAAGTCCTAGGGTGGCTAGTTAAAACCCAAGCGTGGGGAGCCCAGTTTCTCAGCCTTCTTATTGCTCTGGCCAACAGAACGCCATCAAGGCAGGTAGAGGGGAAATGTGCACTGGCCACAAGCAGGTATTCTCACTCTGCCCCCTGCAGAGCCTGGGGTCATCCGCTGCTGGAACTGGGGCCGTAGGCACTTAAAAAATCGCAGCAGGGCTGGGGAGGCATGGAAAGCCACTGAAAGGAAGAGCTGCTGTGGGGAGATGAGCAGACATGGTTAGGCCTCCCTGGTTGGGGAAAAAGTTTAAAGTGGAGATGTTTTTTTTTTTTTAGAGGAGAGGGGCAGGGGAGAGGGAGAGAGAGAATCTCAAGGTCCACGTTCAGCGCAGAGCCCCATGTGGGGCTTGATCCCAGGACCCTGAGATCATGACCTGAGCCGAAATCAAGAGTCAGACACCCAACTGAATGAGACACCCTTACTTTTTAACAATTTCAATGGCCAAGGGTGGGATTAAGGTTACTGATTTTTTTTTAAAGATTGATTGATTGATTGGTTGATTTGACAGAGAGAGAAAGAGAGATCACAAGTAGGCAGAAAAGCAGGCAGAGAGAGAGGGGGAAGCTCCCTGTTGAGCAGAGAGCCCGATGCAGGGCCCAATCCCAGGACTCTGGGATCATGACCTGAGCTGAAGGCAGAGGCTTTACCCACTGAGCCATCCAGGAGCCCCAAAGTAACCGATTTTTATCAGCTAATCAATGCCGTAACTTGAGAGAATGATCTCGTGTGATTCCTCACACAGGAAGAAGGCTGTAGGCATAAGAACTCACATCTCCAGATGCACCATGAGAATGATAAATAGGGTCAGCAGGAGTTTAGGGCACTTCGGATGGGGCTTTAAGGGAACCAAGGGGTTCGAGTCCTTCACAACGGCTGCTTCACTGGCTGGACCCTGGAGACAAAATACTAACAATAATAGTGACCTTTACTGTCGGGGAGGCCTAGCATCCTGGCCCACGGTACCCTCTCTGAGAGAGTTCACCCAATGAGGCATCCCCTTTTCTTTTCATTCCCATGCCACTCGTCCTGCTATGGAATGAACAGTGGGACAAGAGATAAAGGAGAAGGCGGGCCGTGTAGGCCTGGCAGCTTTAGTAAGAACTGTCTATGCTTCCCTAGTGAGGGGGCAGCAGCTGTACGTGGGGCTTTCCAATGGCCTGGCACCTGGGAGCACCCTGCGGGGAGTCCTGGAGAAGGCATGCTGTTCTAGAACTGGCCTCTTCCCAGTGTTAGAAATGACAGGGCTGGCCTTCTGGCCCTCACTGCAAACACCACATCCACCCTTCACCTCTGCCTTTCTCCCTTGGCAATTGAAACGCAGACGGCTCTCCTGATGCTATGGTTGTGGGGACCTAGATCCTTCTCAGGGAAGTCATGCCCCTCTTTCGGGCTCACTGTTCCACCACTTTTCCTCTGTTTGAAACAGACCAAGACTCCAGACTGAGAGGTTTCCCTTCTTCCCTTTCCTTCTCGTTCCGCCTCCACTCTGCTTGGAGGGGGATGTGGCCCTAAGGAGACGAGCAGGGTAGGAGTTGGGGAAAGGCCACAGTTGGATTAGCCAGGCCTTCAAGAATAAAGGGCTGTAGTAATGGGAGGGGTGACCACTCAGTTTCCATCTTTCCGCCACAGAAGGAGCTGAACTACATAGCAGGAGGGATTTCAACAAGAGGTTTCAAAAACCTTCTATTCAGAAAGAGCTAGGACATCCACGAGCTAAGCACAAGAACTATTTGGAAGATGGTTCTGAGCTCTTTCGGCAAGCAGATAAGTCTCATGCCCCTGGAGTAGTGTTTGGGACAGGACCAGATGTGCCCTGGGGACTCCCACACGGCATACCTTAGGCAGCCCCCTTGGACGGAGCTCTCCAGGGCCAAGGGCTGTTCCATGCCCAATGGGCACTAGAGGGCACCCCAGCCCCAGAGAGGCCTCTGCAGCCCCAGACTGGGCCAGCCGCCCAGGGAGGCTGATCCGTAGCCCTCAGGGGCTCTGCATCTCTAACTGCCCTCAGGCTTGCAAGGAAGCCTTAGCTCCTCAAGGAGTCTTCCTTCCTGCTGTTTCACTAGCAACTATATATTCTAGAACAAATTAGGATGGGGGCAAGGATAGAGTGGATTGAAGAGTCAGAGCAGGGGTAGGGTGGGGTGGAGATGAAGGCCTGGCTTGGACGGGAGAGATGGGTGTACTGGGCTAGTGACTCTGTTTACCCAGGTTTGGGAAGACAGGGAGGGGAGCTAACTGGGTTAGGGATTCTAGTGTGAGGGGCGGCTGTGGCATAAGGAGGCCACTAAAGCTGGTGTGGGGGGAAGGACATCATGCTTTGTCCTGTGCCAGCCAAACAGTGCCTGAACACAGGAGGGGTGCAGGATACACTGGGGGAGTGAATGTAGGGTGGGGTTGGGGTGCTTAGCAGGGTTAGAACGGGGAGATCAGGATGAAGAGGAAAACCCAAGCTGCTAAGGCACAGGCGGGAGGGGTCCTGGTGGCAGTGGGGAAGGGGACAGCCGACGTTAGCTGGGCTTAGTGGAGGGAGAGTGAGTTGGCACTGCTGTTTCGATGACCACCAAAGACCACTGGCTCCATGGAGAGAAGCCACCAAAACCCCCCTCTCATCCCTCCTCTACCTACACACGCACCCATGCACACATGCAGTTCACACGCGTGTGCAAACACACCCCACTTCTCTGTGAGCCATTTCCCTTTTAAAGTAGACAGATGACCTACCCAGGTTATAACTAACAAGCATCTGACCCATCCACGGGGGGCTTGACTTGGAACCCCCACTTCCCTTCAGCCCACCTTCCCAATCCCTCTGTCCTGTGCCCCTCAGTCCTAATGCCCCACAACTCTTCTGCCTGCCCCTCCTCCCCGGTAATCCAGCTGGGCCTGGAGGTGGGAACAGCTTCCAGTCTGGAAGCTCTGGGTGGCCTGGACCCCTCCTTGGGCTTGCAGGCTATTTTTGCATTTCCTTTCATTTGCTCCCAGCCAGGAGGGGCCCTAGGAAGAGAGTCTGAGGACCACAGCAGGGGTTTGGCCTGGCTGCAGGGAGGACGGGAGGGCAAGCTGACCAGAGCCCAGCAGTCCTAGCCCCTGGTCCCCACAGACTCTCCCTCCAGCCCTGGGCGCTGCTGTCCTGGCCTCCTGGGAGTCATGCCTTACAGCACTCATGGCCCTCATCTTTTGGGGTTTTCGGGAACTCTACAGTTTCTCTGGGTTTCCTCCAGAGACGACCTGGAAGAGCTCCTTTCCAGCTAAGGAACATCTTCTCACTGCCCTGTCATCTCTTTCCTTCTCACTTTTCCAGAGGTGGGGAGTACTCTTCTTGAACAAAGCAATATGCTAAAAACATAAAACTGAGTGCCTGATCTGGAGCCCCCACTGCCCCCAAGCTAACCTGCCTATGCCAGCTCATTTCAAAGGGGGGCGTCAAAGGGCGGCAGACAGCCGTTCTGTTACAGGCTCCCCCACCAGACATTTGTAAGTCGCTGGTGGGCAGGAGCCCAGGAGCCCAGGACAGCTGCAGAGAGGCCCAGTGGGCCTGTCCCAGGGGCTGGGATCCATGCCTCCACAGCCTCCACATTCCCTGGCTTGCCAGATAAAGGCCCCCAAGACAGGGCTGTACCTGCAACGTTATAAATCTGGTGTGTTTTCCACTGGCGTCCTCCAATTTCTTTCTGGAGCCCTCATTTCATATGAAAGCAAGGTTTGAATATCTATTTTATATCTGATTTTCTCACCAAAGAAGGACATCAAACCATAATGGCCGTCCCATACTCATGAGGCCTCTGGTCCCGTGATGACTTCAGACAGGCCCTGTCCTTTATTCTCCCTTCTCCTCTCTGTCTCACAACCTGAAGCTCTCCCTCTCCCAGTGCTCTTTTCCTTGGTGTCCCTCCTCCCCACCCCCAGCCTCTTCTCCACCTTGAATTCATGGCAGCCTTTTGCTTCTCTTCACAACAAACTTCCTGAAAAAATATTCCACACTCTTGGCCTTTCCTTCTCCCACTTATTCCTTATCCCAGGGTAACCATTTTCCACCCTGTGGAAACGCTCTGCTCTTCACTCTCAAAGATGGCTGCGTCTGGAAGGGCTAAATCCAGGAGACCTCATCTCCTTCTGTATTTAGTGCTGGTGGCTGTTCCCTGAGCCCTCTCAGTGACTCACAACATCTGTGTTTCTTCAGCTCGGCTCCATCTTCTCCTGGTGTTCTCCCTCTTGCCCTTCCTTCTGGTCTTGCAGGCTTCTTCGTCTCCGTGTATCTGTGGTGACTTTCCTACCACCCTCTTGGGGACCTCACTGATGCTCGTGGCTTCAATTATCAGTTAAACAGTAAGACTCTCAAATCCTTAGCTCTGACCTAAGCCTTCTTCTGAGCTCTAGATTCAAGTCAGTAGTCTGAGGACACTTGGATTGCCCTCAGTCACCTCAGTCACACAGGACTGAGACCAGAACTTGTGTCTTCTCCGGGACTCCCCATTGCCTAACCTCCAGTCCCTGGGAGGCAGTCTGACTACTCCCAAAGGAGCACAGGCTTCAGGTCAGACAGCTCTCCATTTATATTACAGGCTCTGTGATCTTGGGCACGTAGGTTCGCCCTGTAAACCTCATTTCTCCTATCTGTAAAATGGGGGTAATAATGGCAGCTACTTCACTGAGATAGATGCAGGAAATGATGCACGTAGAGGGCTGCCCACACTGTTAGCCTATAGCAAGTGCCTGATATATGTTAGCCACCAAGAACTGTAATAATAAATGGCTCTTAAATTTGTGTTCGGGGTGCCTGGATGGCTCAGTCAGTTAAGCGTCTGCCTTCTGCTCAGGTCATGATCCTGGGGTCCTGGGATCCAGCCCCGCATTGGGCTCCCGGCTCAGTGGTGAGCCTGCTTCTCCCTCTCTCTCTATCCCTATCCCTGCTCATGCTCTCTCCCTCTTACTCTCTTTCTCTCAAATAAATAAATTTTTAAAATCTTAAAAAAAGAAAAGCAGTGGATTTTTAAACAAACAAACAACAACAACAAAATAGAAAATTTGTGTTCAGTTACTTAAGCCAGGAGCTGGGAGTCATCTTGTACTCTTCTAATTTTTCCTCCAAGTCTACCCAAAAAGTCACTGAGAATGGTCGGTTCTATCGGCTGAGGCCTTCATTCATGGCCGGACCATTCGCCACCTGAACTACACCACAGAGGTCCCACCGGTATCTTGCCAACTCCAGTGTCATCCCTTCCCTCCCTGGGTGCTTCCCCAACTGCGGCATGCATCTGAATCCATGGGGTAGATCATATTGAAATGAGGGTTCAGAAGGGACCAGGGGTGGGGAGGGGCCAAGAGTTTACATTTCCAGCAAGTGCTGAGATCCCAAGACTGCTGGTCCAGACTGCAGTTTGGGTAGCAAAGCTCTTCTCTTCCTCTAATTCTCTTTCTTAAAAAAACCTCATGTGATCATATCAGTCCCCTGCCTGGAAATCTTGGATGAACTTCACAATGTAACTTAAACTGCCCTTCGGGTTGCTTCCTCCTGTTCTGACTCACACAGCATATACCCCAGCACAAGCTTCTCAGAATGCCACGTTTTTCCAACACTTTGCACCTTTGCTCATGCTGTTTCCTCCATGGGGAATGCCTCTCCTTATCTTCCCTGCCTCTTGGAAGTCCGTTCCTTTCCCCAAGACTCCACATAAGTGTTACCTCCTCTAGGAAGCCTTCCTCCACCTTCATGGCAAACTTATTCATGCTTTCTGCTGTGTCTCCTCCTCTTTTTGTTTACACCACTATAATTGCATGTATCCCATCTCATCACAGTGACTGTCTACGCAGCTGTCCTCCTATTTAAGATTTAAGCCCGTTGTCTAATCTGTCTTTGTGTTCCAAGAACTCAACACTGAGTAGACAGTGAGATAGGAGCGCGAGAGAAGGAGGGAGGTGGATGCAGGGGAAAGTTAAAACTTAGGTCCCCAAGAACTCCTGCCTTCCAGGACCGCGCTTCGGATTAACAAACCATCGCCCCCTGGTGGCAGGGTACCAAAATTGCTGGTCCAATGTCTGGAAGAGTCACACAGGTACCTCTTTTAAAGCATGGATCGGCATCACCATCCTGGAAACCAAGATCCCCAAAGACTCTGCCAGCCATCATTGACATCTCCTCGGTTCTCGGTACCCCTCTCAGTACAGGTTTCTACATACACAAGGAAAGCCATGCACACATATTTCAAGCCAGCGATAAAATAAAGGCAGCCTACCCTCTGGTTTCTCTCCCACTGCTGTGAGTTCAGACTCCTGGCTCGGCTCACTGGTTCCATACACATTGATGGCGCGCACACGGAATTTATACTCTCGGTCAGGCAGGAGGTCCTGGACGTTAAAAGAGGTGCTGCGGCATGTGGCTAGCTCCTTCCACGTTTTGTCCACCGAGTCCCAGATCTCGACGCTGTAGGACTGCACGGCACTGCCCCCATCGTATGAGGAGCCATACCAGGACAGGGTCAATGAGGAGCTCCGGATGTCAGAGGCACAGGGCGTGCCGGCTGGGGGGTCTGGCTTGTCTGGGGACAGAGAAGCACATCACCCATGTCTTCAGAATTGTAGGGAAAGAATGTTTCTGGATTAGCGTTGTCTTGGAGGAAAAGCCCAGAGAACCTGAGCCGAGAGCCCTGGTCCCGGCTCTCCTCTCCTCACCTACACGGTCACACCTGTGTACAAACACACAAACACGCAAAGCCCCACAAATACCTATTTGCTCGAAAACCCCCCTCTTTTTTTGGCTAGTTTTCCAGCCTACAAGTCATGATTTCCTGTACTTTGCCTCAGTCCTAAACATATTTCTCTGAGTAAACAGATCTAGGAAGCTGCCCAGAAGGCGTGGACTGCTTCCCATCACAAGTATGTTTTGAGAGAGAATTTAATGTGTGCGTGTGTGTGTGTCTGTCAGGCCCTAGGCCAGTGGCCTGTGACATAACGAGGGTCAGTCTCCACTTTCTCCGGGACTTGGGAAACGCCTGCCCCATGGAGAGGTGGAATAGCACAGCGAGCTCTGAGGTCGGACAATCTGGGTCTGAACACGGCTCTGCCTCCACTCACTACTTGTTAACCTCTCTGTGCCTCAGTTTCCTGGTCTGTAAGCGATGTGGAAAATAACAGTGATTGGATTACAAGGCAGCTGTGAGAAGTTCCTGGACAAGGGGCTGGCGTGTACCGTCATCACTCTCATTTTGGGGGGAGTTTATTTCTCACTTTGTAATATGTAAAACATTCCTTCTACCCCACCTCTTTTATCCTCATAGGACCAGGATAAAATGAGAAAGACTTTCAAAAGCAAACCACAGTAGTGAATCACAACCATCCCAGACTAGGCCTGGAACAGGAGCAGGCTGCCTTCCCACTCAGACCAGTGACGCCACCCACTTCCAGGCAGATCATGCCAGCCTAGACTTTGGTCAGGCCTCGGAGTTTTGCTGATTCTGTCTGCCACTCCTCTGAACAAAATTCTCCTGTTTTTCAGATTTTGTTTTCATAGGTGGCTGATTTAGCTATAGATACCAGTATTCAGTAACCTCTATCTCTCCCCCAACCTGCCCCCGCCAAGGCAGTCTGAGGTGTAGGGTTTCCCAAACCAGCAATTAAAACCATGCTTTTCATGCTATGTCATTCTTATAAGCTATGTGACCTCGAGCAAATTCCTTGACTTCCAAGGTTCCAGACTTCTAGTTCCTCTTTTTTATTTGGACAATGGTGCTAATGTGTATCTACCTGGTAGGGGTTTTGTAAACATCCAAGGAAGCAAAGCCAGGTAAAGACCTTGACTCCTACTCACCCTCCCTTCAGCAAGGCTGGAAAGCCGAAGAGAATTCTTATAAATGACTTTGTACAGACAGGGGAGAAAACAAACATTCTGTCGTGTGTGTGTGTGTGTGTGTGTGTGTGTGTGTGTGTGTGTGACACACGCGTACATACACATATCTGTATTCATCCTCCTTGGTTCCCCAGGCCCCATGGCTTCTCTGTCCTTCCTATGGCTGCCTTGCCCAGAGACCGCCCATCCCCTCACAGCCCCCTTATGTGGAGTGTTTCTGGGATCAGGTAGAACCTCCCACCATTGGCAGTCACTCTGGAGGCCTCCTGGGATGGAACCACTTTCGCTGGTTGTTTAAAGTGTTCTCTTAGAAAAACTATTTGTTCTGAAAGATGTATTGGTCTTTTTAGAAATATTTCTGGTGTTGGCTAAGATGTTTATTGCTCTAAACTCTTGTAGAGGCAAGTGCTTCAAGTCCTCTCAAGACCCAGCTAAGGAAGTTAAAAAAGCCCAAAGAGGGATGAAAGACAGACTCACTGCTTCCCCCAAAGAAAACTGTCTGGGAAGTGTCTTGTTGGACACGTTTAGAGTCGTGTAGGTTTATAAGACAAATGCACATACACTGCACTGACTGATTTTTCTCCCCTCTGTGTTGGTGAAGCCAATGTTGAGAAATGGGTATTGCAAAAGAGGTACTACTTGTGCCCTACCCTGTTCCAGATGTCTCTTGGCTGAAAGGGTCAGAAAGACTGACATATGATATGCGTAGCCCCCTGTAGCACAAGAGAAAATGAAAAATTGAGGAAGGGGGACTTTCATTCCTAGTGACCACCCTATCACCAGGGTCATCTACTGGACGATCCTGGCCCTTGAAAGCTAAAGCACTTTGCTTGCTAAGAATACCCAGCTAGCGAGTGGCAGAGCCCAAAGGAGACTCCAGGACATCTCCAGAGCCTTGTTCGAGGGCCTGCTTTTTTACAAGCTATCAGGCAGAATAAGATCAAGAAGCATCTTGCTTAAACCCACGCCAAGCACCACAAGGGGAAGTCTCCTGCCCTTAAAATTCATGCGAGTTCCAAGCTCAGAGTAGTTGGGGATTACTGGGTATTTGGAGATTCTCTGGACTTGGTTTTTCTCCTTTAAAGATATGCAAAGTGACCTGTTTTTCCCCTAGCTGGACAAGTTACTGGAAAGAATGCATCTGGACCAGCGGCTCTCTGGGGCCCCTCCCTCCCTTGCCCGGTGGCAGAGCTGGAAGGGCCATTGTGGCAGAGGCTCTCAGAGGGCCACCAACTCCTGTGCTGCCTTTCAAAATAGTTAAACATCACTCATTCAAAGGAACCCAGGGAAAGGCTACTTTTTATTACCATTTAAAAAAACAGGAGTCATAGCCTCGATGAAAAGAAAATGGTATTTTTAAAGGATAGACAAGAGAAGTTTCCTGCTAACCAGTTGAAGTTAAGTCGGCCTCAGCCGGCCTGCAGACGGATGCTTCCAGAGTGCTCTAAAAGGGTCTGGAGTTGCCCAAACAATTCCTGTTTCGTCGTCCCATTTCTATCTGACATCTACTTAATAAGCCCTGATCAGATAATGCCCAGATGCCCCCAGAGCCACGCAGGGAAATCTGGCCCTAAACCAGGTTTACTGGGGACTAAGGCTAAATCCACGGGCTCTGAATGAATGCGGCTTTGCTGGGTCCATCAATGCAAGTTCTCCGTTTATTGAGCCGTTCTATTCTTAGCTCTCCGAGGGGGAGGCAGACAGAAAGCCCGTTCCCCTCCATTCCATTCCCCTCCCAGGACGGCATTTAACATGCTGCTCCTGCCAGCTGGCGGGCAGCCACGCCAAGGCCCTGTCAGCACTGGCCGCAGAGAATGAGAAACGAAACCATAAAAGGCCAGAAGCACAGCCCCGCGCTGGGCCTGGGGGAGGGGCGCGTGTGGCACCTCAGAGCCAGTCAGAGCGGGGGCAGGGGCGCTGGTCACGGGAGAGCAGCTCAAAAGAGGTGATCCCCCAGGTTCCCCAAGCTGGGGCAGATAAGAGAACACCAAGGAAAACGGGAAACCAATGCTTGCTGATGCCGGGAGAGGGGAGCCAAGTCAATACTTCAGGTACACATCTCAATGTGTAGGCGATCTGGGTCACTAGGGCCAATTTCCCAAGCCCCCAAATAGTCTTGCCTCCTGGGGGACAATCATCGAAATGAATATCAGGAGTCACCAAAGAGAGAAAGAGTGAGAAAAATGCGTCTCCTGTCTTTATAGATGAAAAACCTATTCCCTGACCCCTTAGCACACTGGCCTTCCCAGAGTTAAAACTCCTGATCTACAGCAGCAGAAAAAGGGGATCAGATCAGCCACCTCGAAGCCAAAGGCCTTTACGCACACAGCCTCTGATGGCCACAGGTGCACAGGCACATGGCCTGCTGTCCACCTGCCCAGTCCTTCATCTGCTGTTCCTTGGCTGTCCCAAGTGCCCGCCATGTCAGGGCTCAAGGGCCGGAGCACAGCCCACAGTGTGGGACCAGTTAGCGAGGTATTTGGACATTTCAGGAGACAGTCCCCCAGGGCATGAAAGACAGTGACTGGGACAGAGAAGAAAAAGTGAACTTAAAAATCAGTCTGGAGAGAGACTCAACTCCATATGGCAGGAGGTGAAAAAGAAGTGGAGGTAGGACTGGGAGGTCACCATGATCTTGAAAGGGTGGTCCCAGCAGACTCACGGGGGTGGGAGGTCGGCCTCAGGGGGGCGAAGAAGCAGGATCAAAGTGGAGACTGGCCCCGGTGATGGGGCATGGCTGTGCAGGCGGCAGAGACGCGGCAGGGCGGCCAGAGTGAGACAGGATCCTGCAGGTGTACACGCGCCTGCATGTTTGGCTGGGATGGGAGAGCCCTGGCAACATTTCCGGGAGAAGCAGAGGAGGTGAAGACGAAGAAAGGGGCACAGATATACAGACACCTGAAGGTGCGGGCCACGAGGTGGTGAAAGCTCATGCCTACCACCTCCAATTCCTCAGGGAAGCCAGAGAAGCAAGGAGGACACTGAGCCGGCTGACACCGGTGAGGGAGCACTGAGTCTGTGGCGGCTCGTGATCCTCTTCCTGCAGTGCCCCCAGAAGCAGGCACAGGAGGACGTGGAAGGCAGCACGGCCTGAAGGCGAGGACTGGCAAAGGGACTGGTGGCCGGGGAGAGGGAAGGGGGTGGACCACAGCGACAGGGAGCAAGGTGCCAGAGCAACGGGTCTGGGGTAGTGTAGCTCAGGTTTCCCAAAGACTAGAGAGAAAGAAGCCAGGAGGGGGTTCACAGGAACAGGAAAATGCTGTGGGTGTGCGGTAAGGTCTGGGCTTCTCCAGAAGCATGAAGTCCAGCCAGAGAGAGGGGGCAGGGAGAGGGAACACGGGAGCATGTGAGGCTGTGGGCAGGGCGCCGAAGGAGTGGGCCCCGGGGACATGAAGCCCAGAGGCCCATCATTCTACTGTCCTCTGACCCCCAGGCCAACCCATCCCCAGACTCACCCACGACAGTGAGGTTGACCTGGGCCTGCCTGCTGCCCAGCTTGTTTTCCACCAGCAGAGTGTAGCAGCCGCAGTGTTCCTGGCGTGCGGCTACGATGGTGAGCCTGCTGCCATTCTCGCTGTTCTCCACCTTGATGTGCTCGCTCTCCTGGATCTGGGAGCAGACAGTGGGACAGGTGCTAGAGACTTGGGCCAGGAAGGGAAGAGGGCTCTGACCTCCACTCCCCACCCTTAGGGAAGGCTGTAGACAGGCTATATGGGGCTCTGTCTTGTCTAGACCCCGGGCTTCCCCGTTGGCCTCTCCTCTTCTGCGTCCAAAGCCCAGCCTCCTTGAGGGGCTCCAGCTCTGGGGTGAGCGGGGAACGTGCCGAGCACGGCCTGATGGATGGACTGTGTCTGCCCTTGCTGCCCAACCCAGAGCTGGGGAGGGCCCCATAGCTTCAGGGCTTTGGGAGGGAGGGCAGGAGAAGCTGTCTGAGCAGTCACCTAACCCCAGTGTGTTCTGACCTCTCCTATGCTAATACTGGAGCCACCGGCCACATGTGGCTTCTTAAGTTTTAATTAAGTAGAAATAGCCCAAAGGTCCATCAACTAATGAACAGATAAACAAACTGTGGCCTATCCAGACAATAGAATATTATTCGGCTAGAAAAAGGAATGAAGTACTGATGTATGCTACAACATGGATAGGCCCTGAAAACGTTATGCTAAGTAAAACAAGCCAGACATGAAAGAATACATTTATATGAAATGCCCCCAGTAGGCAAATCCATAGAGACAGAAAATAAGTTAGTGGTTGCCAGGGCTTGGGGAAAAGGGAGGAATGGCTGCTAATGGGTCCAGGGTTTCTTTTTGAGATGATGGAAATGTTCCAGCATTAGATCATTGTTATGGTTGCACAACTGAAATGGTTGAAAACCACTGAATGGTACACTTGAAAAGGTCAAATTTTATGGTGTCTGAATGTTATGGTGTATATAACAAAGCTGTTATAAGGATTTTTAAATTAATTACAATTTCAAAGTCTGTTCTTCAGTTGCACTAGTCACATTTTAAATGCTCAGTAGCTACATACAGTGGTGGCTACCATATTGGATAATGGATACAGAACATATCCATCACCAGAGAAAGTTCTTTTGTCCCCGGCTGGGACCTGGCCAAATGTCTCTGAAAAAGGAGAGAGTCCATCTTCCTTCAGACACCACCAGGCCAGAGAGAGCACAGAGCAAGCACCCTTTGGGACAGTAAGGCAGGCTTCTCAGCTTCATCTTTTGAGACCAGTCCTCCATGCCTCCTTGGTACTAGCCTCCCATCTCTGGGCCTCAGGGCAGTTTGAATGGTTTGGAATAGAGCAGCAGAAAACTCAGAAGAAATCTTCACATCCTCTGCAAAGTTCCTGATTCAGTGTCAGCCACCGCCTGGCACCTTTGTTGGTCTCACGTAAGAGGCACACACTACCCACATGGGTCCAGTGGAACCGGTGGGGTCCCCATGTCCTTTTAAGCTGGTTGTTCAGAAATTCAGACCCTTCTTTCATAGGATCCTTATGAGAACGGTATATTTCCGGGCCAGTAAGCCAAGGTTCTAGTTAATGTACAATTTATCTATTCAAATAGTTGGATTCCCTTTTATCCCTTCAGCATTGGTAAGCTGAAGTGGTTACCACAGATAGGGTTCAGTGGGCTAACCCAGAATCACAGAAGGTTCACAGGGTCTGAGAGGTCCTTTCAGTCAGTGGTTCAATTCTCCTGACTCTGAGTAGAATTCTAGACTAAAATATCAAAATCAGGTTGGGGGGGAACATGCATGGTTTCCTTTTTTTCCTTCATACTGTTCTCTGTCACCCAAAGGGTCTGTAAAGCAGATTCAGAAGAAAAGGTTATTAAGAACTCAGATGTGGTGGGTGGGGACAGATGGGAGAGGGGCCCTCCCATTTCCAAGGCCCCGCTGATCAAAATGCTGCTGCCGCCATGATGGCGTTTCTGGTCCCTTTCGGCACAGGGGCTGGGGAGGTCATTCTTTGGCCGCTCCCCTCCCTCACTAACCTGCTTTCGGAACTTCATCCAAGTACAGGTGATGGGCTGGGTGCCTGCCACTTTCCCAAACAGCTCCACAGACTCTCCTGCGCGCACCTTCTGGTCCTCGGGAAACTGGATGATCTGAGGGGGCATGGCTGGGAGAGGACAAAGGACAAGGTGAGCAATGAGGAGGGAGCCTCAGAGAGACTGATCTCATTCAGTGCTGCTGTCCACACTGGTCTGTTCCTCTCTCGCCTTCTAGAGCCCCCAGGGTAACACTGAGAACAGCGGCCTTTGCTCCAGAATGTCCAACTGATGGGCCTGATAGGTTTGTTTTTCTTCAGAAATGGCCCACACAATCTACATGGCAGAATTTCCCAATTGTCAATTGCTCTGGAATTTGCATCTTACCCTAAATTTCTTAATATACCTGCTCACTCCTTTAATTTTTTCAAAGGATTTTACGTATTTATTTGACAGAGAGCGAGACAAAGAGAGAGCACAAGCAGGGGGAAATGGCAAAGGGCATAGGAGAAGCAGGCTCCACACTGGACAAGGAGGCAGACGTGGGACTTGATCCCAGGACCCTGAGATCACCACCTGAGGTGAAGGCAGATGCTTCACTGACTGAGCCACCCAGGGGCCCCCTGCTAACTCTATTAATTAAGCAGCACCTTGCCTTCAAGCCAGGTTACCCTGGCTGACAGGTTCAATAGGGTCCACCTCCTCAAATGCCTTTCACTGGGAAACAGACAAGGCTCTACATGACAAAGGCATACAGACCAGAGCATTAAGATAGCACACAGTGGAGCACCTCCTTAAATGGCAGCGTGGAGGGCAGAGTTAGGCAGAATTTCACAGCAGGGATGGGAAAGTCATAGTACTGTATGATACCATATGATGTCCCTATAGCTAGGGACACTACAGCGGAAGGAGAAAAGACAAATAGTGACAGAGGGTAGGGGACCAGGCTGTACAGAGGCTCTTGGGGAAAATCTGGCCTGAATAATACAGGGTTTGAATCAGGGAGGGGCAGCAGTGGTCTCCTGGGACCTTATGCCAGTGCTCAGTCTAGCCGGGCAAAGGAAAAACACCTCATGGCAGATGACCCTTGCCCCCAAATGTTGCTTATGACCAATTACCTGCCTTCGGAGGCGTCTTGGGGGCAGGTTTCTTTTTCACAGTTGCATCACCTGAAACAAAGACGTTCACAAGTTATTTTCTGTAAATCCTGGCTTTTCATAAAGTTCTTGAATCCTAGGAGACTTGCCCACTGCCCCTGCCCCAGGCAGAGCCCTCATTTAAATATGTCTCACTTAAATATGTTTTTCGGGAGATCTTGCACTCCCGTAGAGACAACCTCATGACTGAATGAATATCAGGTCTCGGGGGTCCTCTGGAGGGGCCTCTGGAGGGGCCTTCAGAGTCACCATTGGGATAAGAACTCAAAAACGCTTGAGTCTCCGTTGTCCATTTCAACAATGATGACTCCACACTTGCTAACTATTCTCTCACCCAAACTTCAGGAAACTCAGAAAGGAAATTATGTCAGATAAAGCATCTAAAATTAGCCTTTGGTGTAGATCCAAGGGTCTCAGGCTTCCTTAGGGTCACAGACTGTGGACTAGTGGCTTTCATTTTTTAGTGTTGGCTGAATGGATCAATGAATGAATGAACAAGTGAATGAACCCACCAAATGGTTTCTTCCCTTCCTACTCTATTGCTTCCACTCTCTCCAAGTAACTCAAATAAGAAAAATGACCCAAACAGACCAGTTTCACAGCACAAACCTACTCATTTGGCTAAATAACAATATGATAAATGCCAAAAATAGCCTCAGCGATCTTCATGGCTTATCTTCATCTTTCTTGAAGGTCTTTAATCAAAACCTATTTATCCAAGTAGAATAAGAATCTATGCACACACAAGTATCTATACGTGAATGGTTATGGTGGTTGTATTTGTGATTGCCAAAAGCTAGAATTTACCCAATTATCCCACAACTGGAGAACGGGTGACCTGTGGTATAGCTATACGATGAAATACCAAGAAAAAGGAACAAACTACTGATATACAGAACATAGATGAATCTCAACGATTCATCTATCTCTAAGAAAGGCCAGACTCAAAAGGCTATGAACAGTATAATTCAATTGATATGTCTCATTCTAGATAAGGCAAAGCTATAAGGGCAGAGAATAGATTAGCAGGGTGTGGGGAGAGGGGTCGACCGTTAAGGGGCACAAAGACATGTCTTAGGGTGGGGGAACCATACTTTGATTATGGCAATAATTATATGACCATATGCAGTTGTCAAGATTCATAGAACTGTGCCCGAGAAAGGGTAAACTTTACTGTATGTAAATTAGACCTTAATACAAAAAAATGGGAAAGAGTCACTTAACCAATGAGATCTTCCTTAAGCACTCCATGTCCTACAGCAACCCTCTGCCCTTAGCACTTCTCCTCTCCCTCACCTCACTTTATTACTGCTCCTCCCCGTGGCACTTAGCAACATATAACAAACTATATATTTACTTGTAGATTTACTGCCCGCCCTTCCCCTATCTCTGAAGTAAAAGGCTTTCAAGGGCAGACTTTCTTTTTTTGCTCACTGCTATATACTCAGTGTGCTTGGAACAGAGGAGGCACTTGGTAACTATTTACTGAAGGAATGAGTGGTGGTGACATTAGCAATTAGTCACCCCCAAAGCCTCACCCCTGCAGATTACAGAAAAGCAGTCCCGTGTCCTGGCCTGGACACTGCTGTGTGCCCACAGGCCGATCAGAAGACTTTGTAGATTATCAGCTGTGCATGTGGGAAACAGAGGGTAGTGCGGCTACCCACCTGAGAGCCACACAAGGACTGTGTAAGGAGGCGATCTCTGAGATCACAGAGCTGACCACAAATAGGTATATGCTGAAGTCCAGGGTGAGGCCTGCTTCCACCAAACGCTCCCTGGCTTTTCACTGTTATCCACCCATCTGTCCATCTCACAGAAACTTACCAGGCAAATGTCAGTCAGCACACACTCCTAACCTGGGAGCTGAGAGGAAAACCACACAAATGTGAGAAATCAGAGCTTGTCCTCAAGGGCTTAAATGTCAAGGTGTGTGGCCCAGAGGAAAGGCTTCTTTTTTTTTCTCCTTTTGTCATAAAGAATATTGATGGGACAACTGGCAAAATTTGCATAAGGTCAATAAATTAGATGATAGTATAGTATCGGTGTTAATTTCATGTTTTGATCACCAAATTTGTTTTTATAAGAAACTCTTTGTTTTTAGGAAATATACACTCAAATGTTTGGGTGTTGGGGGCACCCGGGTGGCTCGGTGGATTAAAGCCTCTGCCTTCAGCTCAGGTCATGGTCCTGCAGTCCTGGGATGGAGCCCTGCATCGGGCTCTCTGCTCAGTGGGGAGCCTGCCTCTCCCCGCCCCTCTGCCTGCCTCCCTGCCCACTTGTGATCTCTATCAAATAAATAAATAAAATATTTTTTAAAAATTAAAAAAAATTTGGGGTGTTGAGGTTATCATGTGTGCAACTTACTTTCAACTTCTCATAAAAATTATATGTATGAATGTGTACATACGTGCATACGTGTGTGGAGAGGTAGAAGGAAGGAGAAAGGGAAAAACACATGAAAAAGCAAACATGCTAAAATGCTGACATTTAAGGAATCAGAGCGAAGGGATACAAGTATTATTTGTACTGTTTTTGCAACTTTGAGTTTGAGATTATTTCAAAATTAAAGTTGATAGAAAGTTTTTTTTTCAGAAGGTTTTATTCAGGGGGCACCTAACAGGCTCAGTCCATGGAGCATGAGAGTCTTGATCTCAGGGTGGCGAGTTCAAGCCCTACACTGGGCGTAGAACCTACTTTAAAAAAAAAACAAAACACAACAAAACTTTTATCCAGCCAACACAATGCAGTTGTTCGATGAAGGACAAAGAGCGTGCACTGTGGGCTGTGTGCACACAGGACAGACCTGAAGGCTATGAAATATCTGAACTGGAGACAGGAGAAGGGCCCCATGGTTCAGGAACAGAGAGTGGCTCAAGTTGAGGATCAGGGCGATGTCCGGTGGAAGCTGTCCAGAGTGCGGGGCTAGGGTTAGAGAACTCTGGTGTGAAGGCAGTGGGACAATTCAAATTAAAGAAAATAAAGAATTCAGTTCCTTGGTCACAGTAGTCTGGTTTCAAGTGCTCAACAATAGCCACACATGGCTCATGGCCACCATGCTGCACAGACACGGAACATTGCTGTCCTCACAGGGCTGGTCTAGAATCCCAGGTTTGAGGGCTAGATATTTGTTGTGAGTGAATGGGGACATCCTCATGGAAACTGCAGTCTAGCTGGGCTTGAGGACCCCTTGGCAGTCTCCCTATCTCCTGGGGGACAAGGCTATCCAATTCAGAGGCTACTGCCATCCTTTGGGGAGGAAGTGATGAAGGTCCAGGCTTGGTAAAGGCAGCAGAAAAGAAAATACAAATGAGGCAAAAGAGAAGTTAAGACAATTTAGGGGGGAACAAGAAGGAGATACAAAGATTCCTTAGAGATTTCTGGCTTGGATAAATGGGGAAAATGGTGGTGACAGAATACAGACTTTGGGAGTGAAAGCTGAGGCATTTGGTTTGGTCCAAGTGAATGTGGTAGATGAGAGAATTTAATGCACTTGTAGGCTAGAAGCCCAGGATCAGAATTCTAGAGGGAGGGTGGTGGAGACTGGAAGTGAAAGACTCCAGAATCAAACATGCAGTCATAATGGAAACTGCGAGGGTGGGTCAGTTCTTTGGGGGAAAGAATGCAGTGAAAGATGGGAAGGGACCAGGGTCTGAACCTACGTGATGCCCACGGTGAGGAGCTGGGATGAAGGAGAGGGCTGTGGACCTCAACAGATGGAAGGAGGACTGTCCCTGCAAGCCAGGGTGGAGGAGAACAGGCCCTGGGAAGTGGGCTTCAGGTGTGACCAGCCCTGAGTGACGGGTAAGGTGTGAGAGGGCAGGCGGCATGAGACAGTAGGATCAGAAATCACTCCAGAGGAGATTCTCAAGGAAACAGGCAGGAAGTCAACTAACCTGACAAGAGTTCTAGAGTTGAAGGGACAAGGAGAAACAGGGTGATGAAAGGGGAGATGTCAAGCAAGGTTTCTTTCCAGGTGAGAGAGGAGCACAGGTTTGAAAGCAGAAGGCTGGGGCTGGGGTGGGGGGAGAAACCCAAGATGGAACAGCATGAGAAACCCCTTGGAAGCGGGTACTAGATGGGCTCTGGAATAGCCACGACAGGCTGAGCCAAGCAGCCCTTCCCTTCACCTAGGGCTGCTGGGAAGGGAGAGGCCCTCCAGGGAAGACGAAGAGCTGCTACCACAGCCAGAATCTGACCTCCTGTGGAGAGCAAAAGCCATCTGTTCAGAGGAGCTGTGTGGAGCTGCTGTTACGGGCTGAGCTGCATCCCCCCAAAATTTATGTTGAAACTTGAGCCTTCCAGTACCTCAGAATATGACCCTATTTGGAGATACGGGGTTTAAAGAGGTAATTCAGTTATGGTGAAGCCAAGGGGCGGGGGTCCTAATCCAAACAGATGGTGTCCTTTAAGAGAAAATTTGGACACACAGAGACGCCAGGGGTACGCGCACCGAGAAAAGGCCGCGTGAGGACACAGTGAGAAAGAGCCCATCTGCAAGGCAAGCAGAGAGGCCTCAGAAGAAACCAGATCTGCCAACACCCTGCACTTGGACTTCAGCCCCCAGAACCGACAGACAATATACTTGGGTTGTGCAAGCCTCCGGTGTGTGGAACTTTGATGTGGCAGCCGTAAGGACAAAAACAGCTGTGGACAGGCTCTGGAGGCTGCGAGGGAGCACCACCGGCCCTGGCATGGCAGCCAAGAGTGAACAAGGATGATGATGGTGGCAGCACACCATGAGATCACGTGACCCTGAAGTCCCGCTCCACACTATTCTTGGCAGCCCTGGTAAACCTATGTGGCTAGAAGTAGAGCCTGAACTGGTCTCCACCTTCCTGTGTCACCAGTAAATGGACTGAAGGCCAAAACTTTGTTTGTTCTATGCATTTGCATCTTCCGCTGTTTGCATTAGTTAGCATTTGAAGCTGGTTTGGTTCCTATTAGTAAAGACAGTTTTAAATGTTAATGAAGTTCTATATCCTCTGCCATACATATTTTATACAAGCATCTGCTGAAATCCATTAATTGGGCACAGGGCTCAGAAGGACATACTTCCTGGGTCGGAAAGCAGAATTCCCGATTCAAAAACCTGGTTTCTCACAGAGAGCGGGGCTCAGCGCTTGCAGCGTTAACCCAGGATCTCACTGTCCTTTCTCCCATTGGGTTCTTTCCCCAACCAAACACCAGCAGGGCACCTCACAGGGTTTCCAGGTCACAGGAAAAGAGGGAGATTCCCAGGTGAATCGTCAGACTCATAAAAACCAGACGTGGCCAAGGTAGAAGCAGGACCTGAGCCCCCTGCTGCCCAGTGTGTGGCTACCTTCTCCCTGTTGCTTCCATTCCAGCTCACTCTCTGCTCCATCCCCAAATCCAGGCCTTCGAGACCCTTCTCTGTCCCCTTGCAGCAAGGTAGTGCAGAGAGGCTCTGGAGCTGGGCTTGGGTTTAAATACTGTCCTGTGGTTCCCTGAGCTGTGGGACGTAAAGCATGTCCCTCAGCCTTTCAGGGCCTTGGTTCCCCCCTTCCCAAGACATGAAGAGGAGAAGGAAAATTCATTGTAAAGCATTAAGCTACATGGTAAAGAAGTTACAGGACAGAGTGCACGCCTGAATACCAGCCCCCCACCCCAATACCCCTCTTCCCCAGATGGACCCCCAGAGGACTTCTCGTTCATTCCTTCACCTATTCAAATGCCACACTGCGTCAGCTGAGCTCTGCACCCGACACGGAATCGCTCGCACTGCTCCTGAAGCTCCTTCTCCCAGGGTCCTCAGTGGAGGTAACACTCTTGCTGGTCCAGATGCTTACACTCACAGCTCTCCTTGGGTTACTAACTAGCTTCCTCTTCTCTGTGGTCACCCATCTTATTATCTTATTATTAATGTCAGCCCCGTGTCTCATTCCCTTCTCCAACACCTTACTCTTTTGCACTAGCCATTGTCAGAGACGAATATCCTAGAAGGAAAATAAAATCCAACGATCTTTGCAAATCCTGCAGCAGCTATCGGCCGCATGGTCAGGCCAGCAGCTAACATCCTCCAGCTGCCTGCCCCCGGTCCATCCCTCTGAGGAGGAAGGAGCTCAGTCCCCTCTTCCAGAGAGTCAGCCCAAGGGAGCAACCCCTCCTGGCCTAGCTCTGCTCCCCGAATTTTGATGCCCTTGGGGTACTTTGTTCACTGTTGCTCTCAGAATACCTCTTTTTTTTTTTTAAAGATTTTATTTATTTATTTGACAGAGAGAGATCAAAAGTAGACAGAGAGGCAGGCAGAGAGAGAGAGAGAGGGAAGCAGGCTCCCCGCTGAGCAGAGAGCCCGATGCGGGACTCGATCCCAGGACCCTGAGATCATGACCTGAGCCGAAGGCAGCGGCTTAACCCACTGAGCCACCCAGGCGCCCAGAATATCTCTTTCTATCCCTCTCTCTGCTGGCTTCATTTTACCTGGAGCCCAGGCCTCTCTCCTCAGCTCACCTATACATCCCACTACCTGACTCTCCTCTCCCCCAACACATAGTGCAAACCCAACATCCAAAAGCGAATCCAGGATCTTTTCCCCAAACCTGCTGCTTGCCCTTCCCAAGGGCTCCTCCCTACCATCTCCTGTCACTAACATCTGTCGATTCGATCCCCTAAATACCTCCTTGGTCTGCCACTTTCCACATCCCCACTGTCAAGATTCTAGTCCCGACAGTACCACCTCTTCGGCCTCCGGGCCCCTGTCCCCGCCCTAATACAGCCATCATTCCAAGGCCATCAGTTCACGGTTTAAACCTCTCCAATGCCAGCCACTGCCACCGAGGATCGAGTCCAGCTCATCTCACAAGGGCCTTCGAGATCCGTCCCCAGCTCTCATCCCATCTTTTTTCTTACTCTTCCTTCTTGGGGATCTCGGTCACCCAGGCCCTCGATGCTCAATGTTGGTGGTTTTCCAAATCAAATGTGCATTGTGAGCACCTGGGAAATTGGCTAGAAACACAGCTCCTGGCTGTCTGGGGCATGCTGATGCTGTGGGGCCCTGCCTCACCCTTTGGAGGGGGCTGTTCTATCCCCCACACCCAATGCCTTTCCATTTCTGTAGCACCAGCCTTCTGGCTTCAGCTCTTGACTGCCGACTCTGGTACCTTCTTCCGGAAGCCCTCAGCTCACGCATCACTAGGTCCATGCTGGGCTCCACGCCCCTTTGAGGCGGTTGTGTGTCAGCACTCATCAGAGGCATCACGACTGCAACATGCAGACCCCACAGCAAGCTTCCCGGGGACAGGAACAGGGCCCGTTTTGTTCATCATTCGTACACCCAGTGCCTAGCACGGTACCTGGTACATGCTTGGAAAGCTATTAAAGGAATGAGCACAGCTCCTGAGGATCTCTGTTAACCTGAGAGTTCCCAAGAACATTCCACCCCAGCCCTGTAACTCTGATCCTGGGAGAGAAAGCCGTGGAGCTCGAGTCCCTGTGCAACTTTCCATGAGAAGGAGCTGCCTCCTTGCTCTGTCACCAACTAAATCAAAGCTGTTGGGTGCTGAGCCTTCCACTCTAAAGGGGAGACTGAGACTAGAAGACATGAAGCAGCCCAGTGAAAGCATCGTGAATCAAAGCCCGAACTTGGAAGCCTGCTGGGAAACCAGGGGCAGTGCTGGGGAGGCTGGCCTCCTGACTGAGCAACCCACAGACTGCTTCTGCCCCAGCCTGCCCAAACCCTGACCGACTCCTGGCCTGCTGAGCCTTCCTTTCACACCGGCATAGGGGAGGAGGTCGGCATCCACAGAAGTTTCCAGACTGCTCCGTCTGAAGGTACAGGAGGGCCTCTCCCATGAATCAGCGAGGCAGAAGCCCTGAGCAAAAATTTAGGAGATATTTACAGGGCCTGAAGTGTGGGTCTCTCTGTGTCAAAGGATCTGAGACAATGGAAAGCAAAGGAGAATGAGGGAGGTAGCAGCAACAGCCTTGGGTACATGGAGGTCCCTGGGTGTCTGCTTCTCTAGGGACATTTCCCTTTTTAGGTAGCTAACTAAAAATAGACATCAAACCCTTTGCAGTTCCCAAAATCAGCATTAACTTTTCAACCACAGGCTCCTGAAGGTGACGCAGGCTGGGTGAAGGACGGAGGGAGCACTCAGGCACAGGGCTGTGTCAGGGAAGGAGGGCAGCTGTGGGGACCCAAGGAGGGAAAGCCGAATCCCACTGCCCTGCACTTGGGCATACGCAGGCTCTGGGACAACCCTCAACTTCCTCACCAATGGCACACACGGGGCCTCTTCCAGGACGTCCTTATAGACAGACCTATGGAGGATTATGGGTCACTTCCCCAGAATTAACATCTCTGGGCAAATTTCCTAAACACATCCCATCGTAGCAAAGGCTGTCACACAAGAAATTCCAGAGGAACACTGCTCTTCTTGTTATGGCAAACACTCATCCCCCAGGACACAGAATGCCAGGATGGTTGTGCAAGAGGCACCCAGCATGGCCAGGACAGCAGCGCCAAAGTCCTCCCACTTCATGGGATCACGGGAGACAGGGGAAGACGGGGGAAGGAGCTGGAAGCAGCGGCCCGGGGTGGGGGGAGGGGAGTCACAGGGTCCATGCATGGCAGGGTGTGGGGGTGATATTAGGCACTATCCCTCCTCACTGAGCAATACTTTGGTAGAGAGACACTAGGAGTTGGTGCCAGCTTTCAAAGGCATGTGTGGAAATACCCCAAGTTTTCTTCCAGGAGGCCCAGTGTCAAGCAAATCTTGATGCCAGACCTCAACCTGTCCAGCACTGCCTTCCAGCTCTTTGAATCCTATTGTGGCTTAACACTCCCCATCACTTTGGGACAATATTTAAAAGAAAGGTGGGATACTGGGGGAATCTTTCAGGAAAACTGGGCACTAGTCTGGACATCCAAAGATGCTTTCAAGTTGACCTGATTTTTTTTTTTCAAGATTTTATGTATTTATTTGACAGAGAGAGACATAGCGAGAGAGGGAACACAAGCAGGGGGAGTGGGAAAGGAAGAAAGCAGGCTTCCCGCCAAGCAGAGAGCCCAATGTGGGGCTCGATCCCAGGACCCTGGAATCATGACCCGAGCCGAAGGCAGATGCTTAACATCTGAGCCACCCAGGCACCCCAAGTTGACCTGACTTTTGGTTTTGGAGAGACACACATACGGGAGGCCAAGGCAAAGGTATCTAAAAGCATAATCTGGGATGGTCCGTCACTGTACTGAAGCCAAAGTGACGAATGTCAGGCCAATGCCAGGCAGGGAATACGAAGGGGTGTCCGGTTTGCATCATCCCCAGATCCCAGAAGTACAAGAGAGGCAGGGACCCTTAAAGCCCGGGAACTCATGAATCTATTTGAAAAATCAAAAGCTTATTATTTCTCTACCACAGGCTAGGCATGGACATTTCAGAAATGAACAAGCCCTAGTTCCTGTCCTTAAGTTATCAAAGTATCCTATGCTCATTTATCTCTTTTCTAAGAGACCATCAGCTCTACAGACTGATAGGAGGAATCCCTGAGTCCATTACCAGCAGGCACTGCCGTGTCCATATTCTCCAGAACCAGCTCCAAAGTCCTATCAATGCCTCCCTGACACAAAACACTATGCAGCTGGTCTACCTGAAGCCTGGACCTTCTGCTTCAAGCCTCCTCCCCATCAGGAAGTTTCTGCTACCGTGTAACACAAGCCATACTCACTGAAGCTTCAACCCATTCTACAGCAGATGATTTGAAGGGGGGTCAGCGGACCTCATCTGAACTGTGTCACTCGACAAAAACAACAACAAAGGCATTTCATTGAATGGACTGAAGTCAGAGCTGGAAGAGCCTGGGCTCAGTTGGAGACAGTCCCCATCTGACAGGCCCAGAGACAAATGGCTTTGACAAGGCCACATGTTCAATCAGAGGCAGAACCAAGACATTTGTCCCTTGCTTTCTAGCCTAGTGGCTTCTCTGGCTATGTCTTGTGTCTGAGCACCGCCCCAGAACCGGGCATAGTAAAGGGGCATCTGGAGGTCCAACGAGGATGCTTCCATCTCCCCGTGCCTACTCAACTCAAGCAGTCTTGGATGCATCTCCCCTCGGCCCATGCACTTCTTGTTCTTTCTCCAAAGGTAGGAGGCAATCACTCTGGACTGGAAGAGTGGATGGGAGTGTTCCAGAAGTGTGACAGTAAGTTCCCATCGAGAGGTAAAAAGTAGCATTAATAGGAAATCATGACAACTGACAAAAACTGAATATAGACCATGCATTAAATAGTAGTATGGGTTTAATGTTAAAAGTCTTGATTTTAATAACTGCATTGTGCTTATGCTCTTAGGAGATACACAATGACATGTGTGGAGATCAAGGGCATGATGCCTCTACTTTATCCATACACGGTGTATGTACATCTAATCTATATGACGTATGGCGAATATGTGAATATAAACATAGCATATCTATATCTGCATGAAAACCTGATGAATGGTGAATAAATTCATATGAATACATACATAGGGACAACGGAACAAAACATAAATAATTGGTGGATCTAAGTAACAGGTATACAAGATTTCCTTGTACTATTCTTGTAACTTTTCAATAAATCTGAAATTATACCAAAATAAAGTCATAAAAAACATTCCTCTTGGGAGGCTTGGGGCAAACACCCTGACAGGTCTGGGGATCCCAGCGAGCATGGCAGGGGTCCCCCTCCTCGTCCCCTCAGCAACCATGGCAGCAGACCCCTGCCCTCGTGGTCTGGGGGGAACACGGCCGAGGTGTGTGTGGACAGCATAAAGTACGCCCGTGAGACCGGCAAGCACAAGGCTCTGCAGCAGGAGCGTGGATCAGGGCTGGCCTCAAGGTTCCAGATCTTATCAGCTGTCAGACCCCAGGTGGGACCATTTAGTGCTCTAGGGCTCAGTTTTGCTCCTCTGTAAAATGGGAACAACCACTCATCGCTCAGCTGAGTGAGCCCTGCTTGAAGTGATAGAGCCTAGGCACCTCACCTGACACCTGTCACACGGAAGGTGGGGGTGGGGTGCCGCGCAGGTGCTAAGTGAGCACCTGAGTCGGTGGGGGCCGGGGGGTGGGTGCCCATAACATTCCTTCTGGCATCTGTGCAGTTCCTCCCTCCAGCGTTCTAACAATGTTACCATTGCACTTCAACCACACCACATTCCTCTCTCCTTCCTAACCTGGCCCAGAGTTCCCCTCATTCCAAATCACGGCAAACTGCCACTCCGCGCTCCTGGACTTGGGACTTGGTGTCTGGCACGTTAGTTGTACTTCTGTCCATTTCCTCCCATCCCGCCGCCTGGGTTGGCCAATGGACTTGGTTTTGCCCTCACGGTCCTCAGCAGGACTCCTAGTGGCTCCCAGGCCACTGCGTGGACATGGGCTGTCTACCCTCATACCTGACAGCTCGCGCTCAGGACTGAACAACACGGCTGAGGGCGGGGTGGTCATGTGGGGAGGGATCTGGCTATGATCTGTTTGACAAGAAAAACACTTGGCCTTCCCTTGGTTACTGGCAGCAGAGATGGATTTCCTAGTTAGATTAGGTACTTCCCAGTGCTTGAAAAAAATGAACACACATATACAGCCAGAGCTCTCGGGGACAGGAGACTCTGGGCTTTTTCATGGGATCAGAGACATCTGGGATGAGGGATGGCTATGCTAAGAGAAAAAGGCAAGCTGCAGAGGTGTCCAGAATGCATGATGTATTTACATCTTATATGTAAATGCTCAGAAAAAAACAACTATGAATATAATTGAGGAGGTGAGTAGAACTGGGGGTAGACAAAAGAGGGCTTTCATGTGGTCCGTGGAACATTTCTATACTTTTTAGCATGTTTAAGGAAGAATGCATGCATATTTAACGTATGTAATTAATAAATACTATAAATTATCCCAAAAAGTGAGAATATAATTGCAGGTGAAGGTCTAAAAGACACCATCTCCATTTCCTATCTCCGAGCAGCTGCCTTCTCAGGAGCCTTTGGGAAGGAAGCTCCATGGTTTTCTAGAAGCATCTGGAGAACTCGATAGGTTTCTGAGCACAGGTGTGTAAGCGGGTGGAGGTAACCAGAACTACTTTGCTAAAGCTTTCAATGCTAAGGGGGTGATGGGTGGGGGTGATGAGAGGCTGTGAGGATGGACCATTCAAAGTAGTCATTACTGTGCATGCAGACACACTTTTCCAGTCCTTTGTGGGGTTAGACATCTGTCCTGTCCATAACTGTGACACAAAGGCTAGAGTTAAATTCCCCTTCTACACACAAGCAGTGTCTGCTGGAGTCTGTCCAGTCATGAATGTGTGCATTTGCTATGGAAAGGAGGATAAGCAGTTTCCGCCAGCCCGCCCCTCCCCCTAAGCAGTACCACTGACTGATCCCTACTCCCCACTCCCTCGAGAGGGGTAAGAACCTTGGCTTCCAGCTCTGCTTCCAGCATCTTGCTCCCTCCCTGAAGAGTGGAGACTGGGGGCTGGTATCAGAGATGGTCTGAGGACCTGGGCATAACGGGCCCCAAGGCAGTGCCACACTTAACAGAGACAGGAAAGGAGAAGCCCTCTGCTTCGCAAGCCCAACAGTGCAGGCACGCCGTGCTTCCAGCCTGACTGACCACACGCCAGAATGGCCCAGGAGCTTGAACAAATACTGAAGCCTGGATCCTACCCTCAGAGATCCTGATTTAACTGAGCCGGGGTGCCCCAGCAGCAGAGGTTTCAAAAGCTCTCCAGGTGAATCTAATATATAGCCGGGGTTGAGCCCCCATCCCAGAACTGGACGATGACAACTTGATCGGCCTCCCCCGCAGCCTTCCCTCCTCCAGCACAAAGGCCCAGCTCTCGGGGCCCAGCTGCTCCCCGTCTCCAGCCTGTATTCTCCTGCACGACTCTCCGCTTAACCCACACCTCACTTCCCCCAGGATCTGCCTGGAAAGGGTGTCCCGGAGCTGAGGACAGGAGGCCACTGGTGACCCCGCTCAAGCTTCCTGAGCTCCTGCTTCTGCCCCCAGGAGGGGTGAAGGACGGACTCAGGCCCCTATGTCACAAGCACCCCATGCTCTTCTAAATCCCATTTTCTCATAACTCATAGAGCACGGGCCCCAGTCATCCTCTTGGAAAACAGAATCACCAACCTGTTCTTACAAGGTTTTTCTTACAATTAGGCGTGCATTTCCAGCAACTCATTAAATGTATGCTTCTGGTCATCTGAGCTCTTCATTTTGGTTAAAAATCCATTGGACATTATAGTTCCAGTTCAGCTACCCCATGTGCAGAAGGCTGAGCTCCCCCCCCAACCCCGACAGCTGGCTGGTATGTGTATGGGGAACCCAAGCTCATCATTAGTAACATAAATATGTAGCTCAGAAAGGAAGAGAATAAAACGAAGTCACAGAACTCAGCCTTGTCACGGAAAATGAGACTCAGCCTTTGAATTAATCAAGCTCAATCACTTTGCCCTATTAGTATGGGTAATTAAGAGACTGCCTTCTTCTTCTTCTTCTTCTTTTTTTTTTTTTTTAAAAAAAACACAGAGTGTATGGGGGAGGCGGCAGGTATGACTGGGTGGTGATGAGCGTGAGGCTCACTTGTAAGGACGGCGGCCACGGGTGGTAAGGTCAGAGCTATAGCTTGGAAAGGTCTACCCAGCAGGAAAAACTCACCTGGGAGGAACTGGGAGAAGGAGTCTTGGTGAGAAGTACTGAAGGCCTGAGTGAGGTAGCGAGTGGATGTGGACGTGCGGAGGCTGGGAGAGGTGGGCCGTGCCAAGTGGCCCCTGGCCTGGGCACCGGGACTTAATGGGGCTCGCCGGGGTGCAGGCAAGGAGGCCGGGGCTCTGACGCTGGCCCTCAGTGCTAGGCCACTGAAGAGCTGAACAAATACTTACTCTCTGTTCCTAGCACAGGGGGAAGAGAGCTCTTGGGCCTCCGGGCTTTCATCTCCGGGGCCTTGACATTCTCCTTGGTGGGAGCATCTGGAACAGAACAGGTAACCACAAACATCAGTTGGCTGCTGTCCTAGGAAATGAGCCGAGGAGGCATCTCAATAAAAAAATCCCACCCCGACCAAAATTAGAGCCCCCCCCCCACTGTGTCCCGCTCCCCATTCCACTCTGGGGGCCCTCAGTGCCTGCCAGGGGCAGGGGGCACCTTCCTCCACAGGAGCACCAAAGAAGGAGCGTCCACTCCACTGCGCCTTATAAATCAGGTGGAGAGAGCACAGTCGCCCAGGCAAGATAGATGAACAGGCTCTCGTGGGAGCTAGTTCACACGTTCCCCTCTGTGGCAGGCACGTGCTGCCAGGAGTCACGCCCTGGCAGGGCTAGAGCAGAGTCGGTGCCCTCTGCTTACCTCTCTCCCCTCTGTTCCCTTCACTGGGTCTTCACTCACTCGGGCGCACCGCTCTGCATTTCCCAAAGCCTGCTCTGCACAGAGAGGTCCCTCACACAGGAGGAGGAGGGGACGGGACCCATGCCCTCGGCTCACAGCCTGAGAGGCGCCTGTACCTTCTGATTCCTCAGACTGCCTTCTACATGTGGCCACTGACAGACCCCCAGACCAGACGGAGGTCTCGGAGCAGGCAGCCCGCACGCCTTCCGGCCCCTGTGTGGAGCCTTGGACCCATTATGGGAGCTTCTATACTCTTCGTCAAAGTAGACCCCACGAAACCCTGTGGAGCTGTCAGGGTAGACCTGAAATGGGATACGCATGGGTGCACGATTCTTTAAGCTTCTCCTTCACCTTCCCCGTCCACATTCATGCCAAGTGTGGACAAGGCCAGGGGAAACTCTCCCTTGTCAGGCCAGCAGAAAACATGGCGCTGGGCTGGGCATAAAAGGCCTTACCGGGCCTGAGGAGACTGGGCTTCAGGAAGTTTTGGGGAAACCACCCAGGAACTTGGATAAGAAGCAGCTGGTTAAAGAGCTATCACTATGTTCCAGCATTTTCCCCAGGAGCATTTTCCCCAAAGGGAACGCTCTTCAGGGATGGCTGGGAGCGAGCCTCCCCCTCAGAGCCCCTTCCTGCCATTCCCTTTCCTGCTCCTGACAGAGGAAGCTCAGAGGGAGGAAGGAGGGGGTGGGACTTTCCAACCATGCTTGGGCCGCATTCCTGTGGCTTGGCTGGGGAGGATGGGCCATCTTGCTGTCCTGCCTCCTAGATGGGGCAGTCCTAGCTGCTGACACGTGCCCTCTCCCAGGCTGGCTCCTGGGGGGTTGCGGGGTGGACACAGGTGGCACGGAACTAGGGCCTGGGGACGAACCCTTTCCCAGCACATGGACTCCTGATACTCCCATCTGGATGCATTACTCCTTCTAGATGGTATTTGTGTCTCTTTTCTGCCCAAGTAAATCCCCCGGACAAAGAGTCAAGCTTCCTTCCTAACCGAAAACCTGCCCACTCCCAGCGACAGCTGGGTAATCCAGGGACAGAGGCCTGGTGCAGGCACCGTCCAAGCTCACCAGCAGCTCCGAGGCACACGGGCCTCCGGGGCTGGGGAGCCTATCTCCGACGGAAGGAAGTGAGCCAAAAGCTGTACACATGTCACTACAGGAATGATGAAGCGTAGGCCTTAAGAAGAGCTTCCTAGCAGCCGGTGTATGACAGGGAATGGTCCTGAGGGGACAGAGCCACAAGAAGTCCTTTCAAGAGCACTTGATAACCTGGCCCCCTTCCCTCCCTCCGTTCCTCACTGTTATCCTCCTGCCACCTCTGTTAGAGCAAGAGGAACCCCAGACAGTGAGTCAGGGATCCTGCCTTCCGCCGCTGACACTGCCTATGTCTGGTCTCCTCAGCAGGTGGCCCATATGCCTGGTTCCGTGTGCATAATGGATGGAGGAGCAGAAAGTCCCATGGGGAGGGGATGGGATGATTTCACTTCCTCACACTGGGTGTTTTCCCCAGGCCTAACAGTCATTCCCAGCTACAGAAAAATCCTCAGTACACATTTGTCAACCTCTGTGGTCCTCAGTGTGGGCTGCCCATTAGCAGCACCTGTGCCCAGGTATCTCACTCCCCAGATCCTGGTTTCATTGGTCTAGTTAGGGGCCTGGGTGTCAATAAGATCCAGAAGCTCCACAGATGATTTTAATAGGGCACTTGTCTCTCTCTTCAGGCCATGTGTGTGCACATGTGTCTATGTGTGCGTACGTATGTGTATGTGCCTGCACGTTGAGAGGTGGTGATGGGGCCCAGGGAGGGTCTCGGGGACTAGTCTAAGACACAGGAATGCCGACCAGGGCTTCCCCTGATGTCTGCAGATCATGCCATACTCCAGGGCATGGGGTGGGTCTAGGATTCCCTTGTTTAGGGCCCTCCAATCAAGACCTGACAGGCACCAAGGACAATTTACAGAGAGCTGCACCCCAAAATGTGTTTGTTTCCCCCTTTTTCAAGGAAGAGGGGGAGAGAACCAAGTGTGCACAGAGTTCTACCTTCCTCGGCTTAAATACTCCCTTTGCCCGTCTTTCTTCTGGTGAGTTCTGGGACCTCACAGGAGGGAGATAAAGAAGGATCAAGGGGGGCGCCTGGGTGGCTCAGTGGGTTAAGCCGCTGCCTTCGGCTCAGGTCATGATCTCAGGGTCCTGGGATCGAGTTCCGCATCGGGCTCTCTGCTCAGCAGGGAGCCTGCTTCCCTCTCTCTCTCTCTCTCTCTGCCTGCCTCTCTGTCTACTTGTGATCTCTCTCTGTCAAATAAATAAATAAAATCTTTTTTTTTTAAATAAATAAAATCTTAAAAAAAAAAAAAAGGATCAAGGTTGTTGTTTTAACTGATGCATAACTGGAGGCATAAGCCAGCAAAGGATGAGAGGTCTAGTGCTCCTGGGTCCCCAAAGAAGGGGTGAGAGACTGAGTTCCCTTCTCCCCTCACAGGGTTGTGTTGGCCTTCGCCTCTAAGCATCCTTGGAGCACAGACCCAGAGAGGAGGGTTCTAGTTTTGGTTCTGTCACCAGCAATCTTGGGATCACAAGCAAATCATTTCAGCCACTCTGGGTCTCTATTCCTACATCTGTACAAAGGAAGTAACACCTATTTTCTCTACAGCACAGTGTTAAGAGACTCAAAGGACAGAATGTATCCAGTAGTGCTCGGGAAAGGAGAAAAGTGGATCATTTACCTACTAACTCATTCCTCCTGCATACCACGTTTCCTCACCTCCCTCCGAGTCTGCTTTAAAATTCTCCGCCTTCCAGGGGTGCCTGGGTGGCTCAGTGGGTTAAAGCCTCTGCCTTCGGCCCAGGTCATGATCCCAGGGCCTGGGATCGAGTCCCACATCGGGCTCTCTGCTCAGCAGGGAGCCTGCTTCCTCCTTTCTCTGCCTGCCTCTCTGCCTACTTGTGATCTCTGTCAAATAAATAAATAAAATCTTTAAAAAAAAAAAAAAATTCTCCGCCTTCCAAACGCCTTGGCTGACCAACCCACACCCACATGTTGCCCATTTCCCGCCTCTGCATCTGTCCTCAGCTTCTGAGTGCTGGCCTGACACTGACGTGTCAGTACACTACCCTGTCTGTGCACTGAGCTTTGTTTTTATAAGTTCTGTGCACTCTATCTTTCCATCTGACCATGAGGAAAGGGGCTCGAGTTTCCCTTTCAAGCCAGGCACACCCCCAGACTTGGAGCACCCCCCCACCAGCGGTGGGCCTGGCCTCCTCTTCCCTTGGCAGTCCTCCCACCCCGCGGGGGCTGTGCGAACACCACAAGCCACTAGCCCTCCGTGAGAACAGCAGCGAGGGGCAGGCTAGAGGGACCGTGTGCTTAATCAGAACCAGCTTTATGATTGCATGGCTGCCCAGGGGATAAAAATAATAGTCACACAAGTCTAAGAGCAGCTTGTATTTTCTATTTTAATCAGTTGGTAATGAAACCGGACTCCATTTCTAGATCTGGGCCCCAGGGCTGGAGTCCATGGCTGGCCTGGTTGTGCCCCCAAAGACGGATGGGGGAGGAAGATGGCAGTATGGAGAGGTGGGGGGCCTTGACATGGAGTGGAAAATGTGTCCTTATATGGGCAACGGCTCACCCCTTCCACTCCTGGGCTAGCTCCAGACCCAGCCCTCCTTCTGTCTTCTCCAACAGGCCGGTTCCCTGAGACACAAGCCCAAGGAAGGGGGCTTCTAGAAGGGGGTCCCAGCTTCCAGGAGCTCCATGAGAGGGCAGGGCAGAGGGGCTGGCCTCCTTCTCTGCCCGAGGGCAGGCAGCAAGCTGGCATCCACAGAAGAGAGGGTGCTTCAGGCGGGAGAAAAGTTCTCTGGCTCTGCTGTTGGGGGCCTCTGAGCCCTTGGGCAAGCTCCCTGACCTTTTCTGAGCCTGACCTTCACCAGGAACACAGGAATCACACCCCAACTGAGTGAATGGGCTGGGTTACTTAGTTGTGCCTGGCACGATGCTACATGCTTTAAGTGCTTACTTCAGGTTGAACCACAGCTTTGGCAATACTCAAGTGTCTTTGGCCCACCGGAACAGCAATTTTATTTAGTTCAGTCTAATGCATGTTAGCTGCCAGTGACGACCGGAAGGACAAATGTGAAAGTGGGAGCAAACTTGTTACTATGGCAAGGACTCAGGCCAACGAAAGAAGGATGCATCGAAATCTGCTCGGTTAAGATCAGAGGCACCTGACGGTCGTGGCCGCAGGTGGCGCGGCAGTGAGGCTCCAGGGCTCCTGTTTAAATGCCCAGCCAGCTAGTCATTAGCTGTGTGGACTTCAGCAGGCCACTCAGTCCCTCACGCCTCAATTCAGGCTTTTCTACTGTCACCCCACAAGCCCCCTTGTCACAGTTACAAATCACCTCTGGGTTGCCAAACCCAATGGCCAGCGCTCAGGCTCACCTTATTCTCCTTGGCAGCCACATCCGATGCACTGATCCCATCATTCCTTTCTTACTGAAGTGGCCACCGTTTGACTTCAGGGACACTGCTTTCTCCAGGATTTCTTCCTATCCCACCATGCCTATTCCTTCTCGGTCTCCTCGGCGGACCTCTGTCCTGCCCTCCTTCTCTTCCTGCCCCCTCCATCCACATCCACCCTAGGGACCTCGTTCAATCCCAGGACACTCAGTGGCCTCTTGTGTGGACGGCTCCCCATCTCCTGCCTCCAACCCCAACCTCCTTACCCAGCTCCAGGTTCATCTAAATGCCTGCCTATGTGACATGCCCACCTGGACATCTGAGGGACATCTTACACTTCACAGGGGCAAAATTCTTCATTGCCCCGCCCCTTATGTGCCCATCCAGAAAGTAGTACCAGTGTTATCTGTGCTCCTGTATGAAAACCAAGTTGCCTCTCACTTCCCTTTTCTCTCTCCACTTCCAATTCATGAGCAAATCCTATCAGCTCTTACCTTGAGAATAGATTCTGAATCTGATCACTTCCCCCCTCCTGCATGGAGTCTAAGCCGACATCAACTCCTGCCTGGGCCATCCCAGCAACCACCCAGCTGGTCTCCCTGCTCTCCCTCTTACCCATCCTGGGTCTGGTCACCGTGGTCACCTCTGGTCACAATGTCCAGAGCTGGCCCACCACACTTAGAATAACGCCCAGTCTCCTGTCACAGACCACGGCCTTGCAGATCTCACTGCTGCTCCCCCTCACCTCACTTCCCACCTCTCAGCTGCTGCTCACGGCTCAGCCCGCCAGCCCTTCCTGCTTCTGGGAATGCATCAGACATAGTCTCCACTCAGCACTTCTCTCTCACCCTTCCCTCTTCCTTCCAGACTCCTTCTGGCTTCTTCAGACCTCTGTTCCACCGTCACTTCTTCAGAGAGGCCTCCCAACCACCCTCTCCAACAGTAACATTCCCGTCCCCATACCCTGCTTAGCTTCCTTCGTAGCACCTGCTACTGCCCGAGATTAGATGATAGACCTGTTCATCTGTATTACTGTCTCCCCCTTACTGAATGTAAAGTCCCTGAAAATAGGAATCTCCTTTTTGTTCTCTGCTTTTAACCTAGCCCCTAAAGCAGTGCCTGGCACCGAGATGAATGATGGCCCACTGGAACGTCACCTCCTCCCACACATGCGCACAGCCCTCCCTGGTCACAAAGCCCTCAGTCTCAATGGTAGCCGAGGCCAGATGCCCTCAGCCAGGGTGGTTGGGGAAGGACAGCCTAAGCTGCCCTGTCCTCGGATTTTGGCCTACGAAGAGTTTTGCTTCCCCACCTCTCACCTGGGTCTGAGAGGGAATGGGCCACTCAGGCCAGGTTCTGTGTGTGGGGACAGGACTGGGGACAGAGAGACAACCAGGCGAGCAGCCCCCTCCTGTCAGCCCAGGGCAGGCTGCAAGGAAGGATGGAGGGACTTCCCAGCGGGAAGGGCTGTGACTAAGGGAGACCCACATGTCTCAGAGCGCGTACACTGACATGTTATTCACTAGACAGCGAGGCCATGGTGGGTGGTGGAAAGGGTAGCCTCCAGACCCAGACACACCCAGGTGTGAGTCCTGCAGAGGTAACTTATGTTCTAACTCCCTGCACACAATGGCTCCAAGCACACGGGCTTTGGGATCAGAGACACCCAGAGTCGTCCCTCCACCTCCTGCCCTGTGAAAGTCAGTGTGACCTGGGAAAGTTGCCAGCCCTCGCTGAGCCTCAGTTTTCCCACTGAGGGATACCCTGCCCAACTGTTGTATAAACTCCAAATGCATGAGGGTTTCTGGCCACAGCACACCTAGAAGATCAGCTCTTGGGTGAGTTTTCTGGCAAGTCCTTCCCCACTCCGGGCTCAGGTGGTTTTTGGGTGTACATTGACACTTGCCTCCTGCTACACTTGGAAGGAGCATGGGTGGGACCAGAATTCAGATAGTGCAATAGAATACCCTTTCCCTTGGGTAAAAGACCCCCACAGCACGATTAAGAAAGCCGGACATGATGAATTATAAAAGCTACTGCCCTCTGTCTTTACTATCAGTGGGAAAAACAGGAGTACGGCTAATACGTCGGCTAATGAACCAGAGTCCTCTTTATGAGGCCCTGAAATGTATCATCGCATTGGCCGCAGGTGGATAGTCTTAATGGTGTTTGGTGCCATGTGAGTGATAGCTCGTGACCATCGGGGGCAGGGCCGGCGTGACGTCAGCATGAGCTACAGCCCCCTCCTCTAGTTGAGAGGGACCCACTGCCCCTTGAGAGGGATGCAGTCCTATCCAGAGGCTGAGCAGGCAGCTGGAGTTGGAGAGAGACAGGGAGACCCCACAGCATGAACGAACTTGCAAATTCAGTTACTCCCTAGGGCAAAGAGTTCTTCCATGTACTTTAACGTATGACTTCTTTCGAGAATTTGATTTAAAACTATGGGCTCTCTCTTCAGAAAAATGCTCTAATCTACAAATGCACAAAATTCTGTATATCATTTCAAAGGGTGCATGGACCGCCCCCACCCCCCGCTGGGATCTTTAAGTAAGGTACAATGGCCTTGGGGAGCAGGGAGAGCTGGAAGGATCAGGGGATGGAAGAAGGACTCCTCAGCCTGGCTGCTGGCTAGCTGCAAGGTAACAGGGAAACTACAGTCCTTTGTCTAGAGGGGGCTCGTGAGGGAGAACTAAAGCTGGACAGGGTAAGAAGGCCACCCACATGCGGGGCACTAATACATCTCCTAGTCCAACAACAGGGAAAAGACTGGGTGTGAAGGGGGCTGCCCTTTTTCTCCTTGAAAAACATAAACCAATTAACTGAGAGTTATCTCAGCTGGTCTCCCTCCAATCCCTTTGCTGGCTCTTCTCTTAAGACCCAGACCCTAGTCCACAGCCCTAGGCCAAACTAGAGATAAATAAGGGTGATCAAGATTAGGGAGAGTACCAGGGAATCTGGTAGAAGGAGACCAGCCTAGGGGCAAGAAAGTCCCATAAGTTGCAGAATGAATTCCCCAAACCTTAAAAACAAAAACAAAAACAAAACAAAACAAAAACCCAGATGTATTCTATAGGGAAAAAGAAAATTTTATTTTGAAAACAAAGTTTGCTTTTAAAAATAAAACGTCTGCTGTTTCTCAAAAAGGTGCTGACATTTCGCAGATAAGGAGAATGAATTACTATCCTTCCTTTAGCTCGCCATGTAAATAGGACCCGAAGAGTCCAGGGATTCTAAAAGCAGATACCCTCAGGAGCAGGCTGGGCTTCCTTCTAGATTGGTCAGATCCAGCAAGGGTCCCAAGTGAGGGCTGGTAGAAACAGGCTTTTGGGGTCACGTTCCCAGAAACACTTGTTTTTTTAAACTGTGGCATCTGTCTTAAAAGAAGCAGGAATCTGACCTGGGAGGGTGACAGCCAGGGCACACACAGGAGTACTGGACAGCAGCAGCCCGCACCTAAAGCTGCAAAACACAGGTTTCGAGCCCCACTCTGAACAGACCATACGTGGATTTATCAAATCTGCTCTGGAGACTCAGAGCCCTGGTGACAAACCCAGCACTGAACTCCAGGGAGACCCACACAATCCTCTACCATCTCACCTTTGCTGCTGGCTACTGACTACTGAATTTGTTTTACCACTGTACTTTTTTTTTTTTAATGTCTCTTTTCAAGGCTCTTTTTTCTGGAAAAAAAAAAAAATACAGGTTCTTTTTATTTTCTCCCATTCCTAATCGATCACAAATCTTGATTTTCATGGCCAGGAAATCTGATTCTAAAGCTGAGAACGGGGACTCAGGGTCCGCATCTTGGGGAATGGCAGGGAAACAGGATGGGACTTCATAACCCAAGTGATTATATTCCGGAGTCAGAAGAACAACAAAGCCTTTGAGTTGCCTTATTTGGATGCTCGTTTTTCACGTGTCACTCATAGTTACTAACCAGGCATTTCAAGGGTAAGAAATTATTTCCCCCACACGATCTTTTTCGACAGTTCCAGGCAAGTAACAAGATAATAAGGAAGGGATCAGAAGGCCCAAGATGGGGTTCTGGCCCTGGCTTGGCCTCTGCTGGACCAGGGAACTTGGAGCAAGATGCTTTCCTTCTCCACGGCCTTGGTCTCCTACCCTTTAAAATGAGGGCTGTAGCCTTGATCATCCCAAGGCTGGTTCCGCTTCCGAGGCTCAACTGCTTAACTCCAGACCCAATAGAGAAAGAAGAGTCATGGACACAGTCTGGTCTCAGCCTTTCCTCACTCAGAAACTCCACTCAGACCTGGGAGCCCTTAGCTCCCACGTGCCTCCTCCTCTCCCTCCGCTGAATTACGGTGACTTTTTCTCCTCACAGAAGTGGGCCTGCCCCCTCTACCCCAGAGACGCGGCCTCAACTCACCTCCTCGAGGAAGTGTCCCCACATGGACCTCCTGCCACTCCGTCCTCACCGTAGGGCTGACCTGCCAGCACGGACACTGGCTTGTTGCCGCTTGTGAAATACTATGTAGTCATTTTCCTGTGGGTGTGTCTTTTCTCCTCCTGCCCTGTGCCTGGCTTCCCTACTCAGCAAGGCTCTACGTGTAGGGGTCAGGACTGGGGATGGGGTGGGGGGGGGACAAGCAGGCGAGTAGCCCCTCCTGTCGGCCAAGGGCAGGCTGCAAGGTCACACAGGGCCATCAAGTGCTGCTCCCCATTCTCCTTTCTGTCTCACTGTTTGCAAATGATGGCTTGACCCCACAAAGCAAATGCCTCCAGAAGGGATTGTAGTCTTGGAGGCAGTTCTGTCAAGGCATGGCTGTCAAGGAAAGGGCTGAGGAGTGGAACTCTGTGTGGCAATGAGGGGTGGGCGTGACCTACCGTCCACGGTGACTTGGCAGGAGCACTCAGCCTGGCCGGCGCCATTCTTGGCTATGCACTTGTATAAGCCTCTGTCCTCGGGCAGTGCCTTCTCGATGGAGACAGAGCACAGTGAGCCTAGGAAGGAAGAGGGAGAACGGTTGATGGGAGCAGGTACAAGCCCGATACTGGCACCTGGAATGTGGCGGGGGAGGGCTATTCACATGAACAACCTCTGGAAGCCCAGAAGTCAGGGGGCCTGTGGGAACCAACCCTCTCTCCCTCCCAAAGGTAGGGTACTTTTTGCTGATAACCGAGGTCCAATATATTCCTTCCCGGGACCTTCTTCCTGCCTCCCAGAGAGCTCTCTTAGGGAGACATCATGGAAAGGTGCCGAAGAAAAGGGTGGGATCGTGTCTGCCTTGGGAGAGCCTCCCACACAGTAGAAGGAGCAGATAGACCACGAGCCTCAGACTGCAATGCCACCAAGAGAGATGAGCGGTCGCCAGGCACAAGTTTACGGACCCGTGTCAGGCAGAGTGGCAGGAGCAAACGCAACACCCAGTTACAGCAATTATTCTGGGAATGCATCTTAGAGATGGGAATTCTGAACAAAGAGGTGGGTGAGGGAAGGCAGGAGTCCCTGTCCAGCAGGGGCACTGACCTGGGGTGGGGGCAGTCTGCTAGGAGGAGAGGGTATCTATAGCCTGGCATCCTGGGGCTGGCTTCTCAGGAATGGTATGTGAGCTGAGAAGCACGGCCAACCAGGGGCACTGGTCTGAGAGAGGGGCACTCTGGGGTGGCCTCCCTTCAGGACACCGTCTTTCAGTTGCCTCAGAGAGTGGTAGCGAAGCCTTTCTTCCCTCACGGGTCTCGCCATGCCCAGCACACTTGTCTTCTGTCCTGGTTGGGGGAAGGACGAGTCAGGCTGGGCAGGCACAGGAAGCAGGGGTCTGGCTACTTCTGTGGGATACCCCCTGGGGGGATTTCCCTCAGGGTGCAGGAAAGTCCAGCTGAGGGCCAGGACCGCTGGGCCAGACAGGAGGGCAGTGGCACCCTAGCTCCTGCCTTCAGACACACAAACAAGCCAACAGCATGGCGCTCTGCCCAAAGCTGCCCCTGTTGTCAGGGCAGCAGTCATGACACAAGGAAGAGGACAGAGCCAGGGCCACGTGTAGCCTGCTGCCTGGAGCTACTGGCTTCGGCCACCTCACTTCCTCCATCTCCTACTCCCCCAGCCAGTGGCTTGGCACAAACTCTAGGCCTTGGGTGGGCTGAGCTGTATGAATCCCAGGTGTGTATGCGGGGCAGCATGGCCAGAAGGGAGGCCAAAAGGCACCAATCTCAAAAAGTACCCTCACCCCCATTAGGCAGATCCCCAGACTTGACCAACAGATACAAGGATACTCAGAGAACCTCACTGAGGCCAGAAGGGAAAGCAGAGGCATACTAGTTCCCTTTGCTTCTTGGCACCTGGGTAGTATCCTCAACAGGGAAATGTCCTACCAACCACCTCCCTCCTACTTACTTACACAGAGCCCATTTCTCAGGAAAGGCCTCCCTACATTCTCCCACCCAGGGGGACATCGAGTTGCGATCTCTGCTCACTGCCCTTGGGAGACAGACTGCTGACGCTGAACCAGAAAGGACTCAGGCTGGATTTTTAGGAAATCCATCATGGGAGTGAGACTGTGAAGCACAGGAATCTGGGTTGGAGGAACTGTCCTCTCTAGAGAGAAGCTTCTACTCATCTGGGAGGGCAGGAGGATGCTAAGATGATCTCTGGTCCCCGAATTTGAGGCTTAGAGGAAATGTACCCCCTCTTGTCACCACCCTTCAGTCTGAGGCTAAGGCTCTGTGAGCAGACACTCCACTCCTGGTGAATATTCTGCTTGAATCCCTGCTGGTCCTTCAGTTTCAGCAAACCCCCTCCACCCGCCCTGGCCCCGGCTTCAACCTTAAGCCCAAATGGCACCAACTGCAGAGACAACGGTGAGCCTGCCAGAAGTCGGGTATTTAGACCACAGCTCTCAGCCCCTCAGCCAGGAACGCAGCAGAGCGGGGAGCTCTTCCCGCTGCCCAAAGCCGGGACCCCTGGCCACATGCGTGGGCTGGGGGAGGGGCCCCCAGGCAGGCTAGCCCAGATTGAAAAATCTGGTATTTCCTGTGGGACAGCTTATTCCTGACCTCCAGGAAAAAAACCCTTTCCCAGAGGTTTTTTTTTTTTCTTTTTCTTTTTAGAGAAGCCTCAGCCTGGTGGGGAATTTTGAGAGGGAGGGGAGGGGGATGGGAGCAGGCAGCATAGAATCAGAGATCTGATAAATGGCTCAGCTTGAACTGTCCCTGGGAGAGCCTCTTGGGGGCATAGGGTCTGAAGATCTCCCATCTTGCTCCAAGTGTGTGGGAAGAGGGGTGGGTGGGAGGGGGCAGGGGGGTAGAGGTGGCTCAAAGTCCTGAAGGCTATACTCTGAGGAGGCCCTCAGTGAGCGGTGCCTCCCCAACCTGGTCCCCTAGGAGGTCTGGACAGCACAACTCAGCTCCAGGTCACCTCCTCAGGGATGGTGCCTTCCCTGTCACCCATAAGCATCCCCAGCCACAGACGGCCCTCTTCTGTGCCCTGAGTTTCCCTTTATCCAAACATGTCTCCCAAGGCCATTGCTGAAATGCATGTCTGTCTCCCCCACTAGTTCTCAGAGGGCAGTGACTGTGTCTATTATGAGTGTTTTTCCTGAGCCTGGAATGCAGTCACAGTAAAAAAAAAGAAAAAAAAAAAAATCTGCCATTTTGAGAACAACCAGGGCACATTTTTTATAGCAGGTGATTTTGGGAGGATCTATGCAAGAGAAAGTCAGGAACATTTAGTCACATATAACCTACCACTGAAAAAGACCATATAGGATTTTTTTTTCTTTTGAGAGAGAGAGAGAGAGAGAGAGAGAGAGTGTGTGTGTGTGTGTGTGTGTGTGCGAGGACAAGCTAGGGAGAGGAGCAGAGGGAGAGGGAGAAGCAGACTCCCCAATGAGCAGGGAGCCTAATCCCAGGACCCTGAGATCATGACCTGAGCCAAATGTTTAACCAGCTGAGCCCCCCAGGAGCCCTGACCATAGAGTTTCTGAAAGGAAACAATTCCGACCTCAGAGTTCTTCAAGCGGATTATGCACACACAATACTGTCTTGCACACAGTAGGGCTGCATAAATCCTAGTGTTCTGCAGAATGAACTTCCATAGGTTTTTAAAAAGTCTTTGTCAGGTCCCACACTAAAGGTGATTAAAAATGAATCGTCTGTTGACAACAGCAACAAAAGTGAATTCTCATTAGAGTGGGAGCGATGTTTGCCAGCGAGAGAAGCCTGGCCTGGAGACAGGAAATAGGGCATAAAGATGAAACTGCTTCTCAGGAGCAGCACAGAGCTCCCCTTGGCTCACTGGCCATCCCTCCCACTCTTCAGTCAAGGCCAAGGCCAAAGCCTGAGGAGCTCGGATGCAGGGCCCAGAAGGGCCTGGTGCAGTCCCCATGCGGGCCCAGGGGGCAGGCCCAGCCACTGTAAGTGGACACCATCTACCCTGTGGCTCTGGGAATGCAGAGAGGGGAAGGGTATCTCCACGTGCCCCCGCCCCCGGCCCCCGCAAATTAGCAGTCCACTCCAGCCGACTCCTGTCACACCTCTTCTGCTCTCCTTGATGCTAAAGGGGGTGGACATGACCATGTTTTGGGGGGCCTGCAGGCTATGAGCCCTATCCAAGCTACAGGGTTCCGAGTAGCCTCGTGAACCTGTAAACTGCGTCCACCAGAAGGAGGTATGTGGCTGCACATGCCAATGGGTAGGGGAAGGGAGCACAGGAGTCTCTCATGGCCAAAGGCTGGTGACAACAGTCTGGCAAGGAGAGCAGAAGAAGTCAGGTTTGTTCTTAGACGAGCTAACAGCACAGGGCAGTGCACTGAAGCAAGAAAGATTCCCAGCCAAGGGGTGGGGGTTGGTGGAAAGGGTGCTGAGGGCAGTGTGAGGACGGGGAGACCCCTTAGCTATCCCCTCCACCTTCCCCTCCAGACCACCTCAAACCACCAGCTGACTGCCATTGATACCCCTAGAAGCATGACCCCAGTCACCCAGACCCCAGCACGCAGGGGTCCTCCGCTGCTTCCTCTTCTTTATCCGCCCCCTGCTCCCAAGCCAGGCAACAGGTCTCCTAACTCTGTCCTTGCTTCTTGAACTGGTTGTTTCCTATCTGTGCCATGGCTACCTTCTTAGTCCAGTCCCCTTTACTCCCCTACCTCTTCAATTAGGCTCTTTACTTGTCTTTGGGCACAATCAAAACCCCTAAGCCCCCAGCTTTATGTGCACTGCTCCTCATTCCAAGCTTTTTTTTTTTTTTTTAAAGATTTTATTTATTTATTTGAGAGAGAATGAGTGAGAGAGAACATGAGAGAGGAGAAGGTCAGAGGGAGAAGCAGACTCCCCAAGGAGCTGGGAGCCCGATGTGGGACTCGATCCTGGAAGTCCAGGATCATGACCTGAGCCGAAGGCAGTCGCTCAACCAACTGAGCCACCCAGGCGCCCTCTTTCCAAGCTTTTACGTGGCTGCCTAGTGCCTCCAGAATCGAGTTCCTTAGCGCGACCTAGGAGGCTGTGGGCCCTGCCTTTCTCTCCAGCCCTCCCATGCTGTGAGCAGGCCCACCTCTGCTGCTGCTGGGGCCCCTGCCTGGGAAGCCCACAGGTCTCCTGGAGCCCCGGCCTGGCTCACTCAGCACCAGCCTTTCCTGTGGCCCCAGCACTCAGCTCCCTCTTCTCCTACGCCTCCCAACTCACCTTCGGCACTTGGCTGGAATAGGTTTATCACTGGGAGTGTGTGTCCCCTCTTTCCAGATCTGTGGAGAGCACATCTACTCACACCTCTCTGCGTGCCCGGCTCCCTGCAGGGGGCCTGTGGAAGAGGTCACGGATAAGGCTTCCAGATGGGCTTTCTCCCTGGGGTCCGGGTCTAACCCAGGCTCTTGAAGACTTGGAGGGTGAAGCTCCGGAGAAGGGACGGACAGAAAACGGGGCTGGTATTTTCAGACAAGGTATTCTCCCTACTGTGGCAAGGTGGACCGGTCCCTGTCAAGGCCTGCGTCCTCCACTACAGTGAAAATACCAGAAACTTGGCAGGCCCAGAGGGCCCCACCAGTCTCCCAACCTCTTCACAACTACTGGCAGGGTTGAGGAGTTGACAGGTGTGAGTAGTTTCCCTGGCTGGACAATGCTGCCAGTGAGTGGGTCCTGAAAGCTCTCTCAGCCGCAATGGTGTGCGGACATCTGACAAAAAGGGGCTAAGAGGTAATAGAGCTTAGTGGTCCGGATGTCAGAACTCAACTGCCTACATTCAGACCCCAGCTCTGTGACACCTAGCTGAGCAGCCTTGGGCAAGACAGTGCACTTCTCTGTGAAACGGGCGGGATGAGATGAGTGAGAAGTGTCAGAGCCTCAGACGGTGTCTGGCGCACAGTGTTCAATTCATGCAAGCTATTCTTGGTTTTCAAAGGAGAATTACAAATATTTAGAATATTTTTTAGGAACTGAATTTGGGGCTGTCTCTCTGCTCCTGGTCCTTCCCATATCCTCTCCTTGTGCTGGCCTTCTTTTAATCATGTCTTCTTCCTCTGATTTGGACCTAAACTGCCCCTTTGAGCTGGTTTCTGTGGGAGGTGATACTGGAATAGCCCTTGAATGCTCAGTGACAGGAGATGCCACAGACTCAAGGCCATGGCTCAGGCGTGTGTTTGAGACCAGGGCTGAGGTCTGCTTCCGTTGCTCAGCTGAGGGGATGGTTTATAAGCAGCTATGAGTACATCTACAGGCCCCACACAGGTCTCACGGCAGCTGTGTGGCTCTGGGCACTGTCCTCAGCTGTCCCAACATCAGTTTCCCTGAAGAGGGTGTAAGCACAGTCCTCCCTCCCACTGTGCATATGTCCCAGGGACGGGCACCTGCCCACCATTCATCCTACCTAGAGAGCACCATGGGGTAACCTGGGAGACGCTCCCAGTCAAAGTCTCAGACTGGTTCTACCAAAGGCTTTCCAACTGTGAGGAGCCCACAGGGGTGACAGTGAAAGTGCACCATCCACAGGCCCGGACAGCTCACCCCACTGTAGCAATCCCCCATGCCCACCTGTGTGTGGACCACAGGGAGGCTGAGCTAACAGAGGCAGGGGGAAGCATGGTATGCCTTCTGGAGGACCCTACCAATCTGGAGATATAGCCACACAAGAAAAGTTCTCCTATAAGCACAATAGTAGAAAATAAAGCATCTTCTCTCTCCTGGTCAATTTCCCCTGAATCTTCTAGCACTTAGATCCAAATGCTCAGCTCTTCCTGATTTGCTGTCTGAGTTGCAGAATGAAGACAGAAATTTCATCCTGGGCTGAGAGGGACCGCGTTCTCTTCAAACGCTTCCTTTGGGTTTCAGGAGGAAGGAAGGAAGCCTGATGGAGGGGAGGTGGGGGGTGCAGTCAGCAAACAGAAAGAGGAGCAGCATGATGTGGGGAGTTTGACAGCTCCGCTGATCCCGATTGCACAGGACCTGTCCACTTGGGCCTCTTCTTGCCTGCCGCCCTCTACCCCTTAAGGGTAAAATACCACCTCCTGGGGAACTTTGTACCCTGCCCTGTCCAGAACCACCAGTATCAGCCCCTAGCTCAGGCCAGGCTCTGTTCCAGCGCTGGCCACCAGAGTGTGGTGTGGGAAGTCTGCTGGACAGGGAGCTCCCATACAGGCTTGGGATGCTTGGCTGAAACATTTCAAACCAAATTGAAGGTCCAGGGAAAATGCCCCTCTTACCCCCATCTCTTCTCTAGGTATAAACTGGCCCATCTGAGAACTCCGGACCCCAAAAGGCCCCAGATGTCAGCATTTAGCGGCCCCCCCCTTCTCCCCACAACCCAAGAATGTGAAATACCAGCAAACAAAAGTCTCATCCAAATTAGGAAGCGAGTGGCTCTGTCCGCCCAGGAGAGTGTGCCGTTGGGGCTGTTTGGGGTTTTGGCTTTCCCCCACAGATCCTTTCAAACCCACAATGTTATCAAGACTTAAGTTGTTGTTGACCCCAAATCACAATCCTGTGCCAACCTGTCACTGTATACCCTCTCTAAACTTAAAATCCTGCTGCGAAAGCAGCTCTCAGCTCCGAGCCCTGGGTGGGCTCCGGCCCCCCGGCCCCCTTGTGCCTGCAAACGGAGCCCCCTCCATGTCAGAGCCGTGGAGCTCTAGCTCAGGCCTAGGGCTTCTCTGAGGAGCCACAGCTGGGGCTGCCATGAAGCATCTCACCGGACAGATGCCGAGGCCCAGGCATGTGCCATAGGACCCGACACCCTCCTCTCACTGCCCAGTGATGGAGTGTGTGCCTGAGGGCCCGGAGCAGGGCACCTCTCCTGTCAGGGAGGGGGCACAGAGGCTGGCATTCCAGCCCAGACTCTGGGCTGTGAGCGGCAGTCCACAAGCCCAAAGCTCCAGGAGCCTGCAGTGGACCTGGTACAGAGCCCACTTCTCCCCAGCCCTAGCCCTTGTTACCTTCTTGGGAGAGGATGATGAACTTGGTGGTCTTGAGTGTCTTTCCATTCAGTGTCCAGGTGATGGTGGCTGGGGGGTCAGAGGACACCTGACACTGGAGTAGCAGCTTCTCGCCTTCTGTCACACGGACATCTTGTAGCTTCTCCTTGAAGGTTGGGGCTGTCCCTTGGTTCTCTGACCTGTTTTCATTATCTGTGGCTGCTGCTTGCCCCCTCCTACAGTTCACATCATTCTTAACCTCCTTCTTGAGTTCTTCCTTCCCAGCTGGTTTTGGAGTCTCAGCAGGCTTGGCGTTGCCCATGGGTTTCGGGGTCTCAGCAGGCTTGGCGTTGCCCATGGGTTTCGGGGTCTCAGCAGGCTTGGCGTTGCCCGTGGGTTTTGGGGTCTCAGCAGGTTTGGCGTTGCCCACGGGTTTCGTGGGCTCGGCAGGTTTGGCGTTGCCCACGGGTTTCGTGGGCTCGGCAGGTTTGGCGTTGCCCACGGGTTTCGTGGGCTCGGCAGGTTTGGCATTGCCCACAGGTTTTAGGGTTTCAGCAGGCTTGGCATTGCCCAAGGGTTTCAGGGACCCTAAAGGCTGGGCATTGCTCATGGCCTTGGGACTTTCTGCTGCTTTGGCATTCAAGGCCTCAGCGCTGTTGCTACCATTCTCCGCTGGTAATTTCTTCTTGCTGCCTAACACCGAGCGGAAATCTGGGGTGGCAGGTTTGGGAGGAGGTGCCTTCTCAGGCACCGGGGTCTTAGGAGTCCCCTTTTTGGCTAGGACCGAGCGGAAGTCGACCTGCTGAGGGCTGTGCACCTTCCTCTCTTCCTCTGACACGGTCTTCGGCTTCACCTGCCGCTGCAGGTTGGCGCGGAAATCCATCTGCTCAGCTGGGATCTCCTTGAGGTCTTCTTCTGAAACGGTCTTGGTACTCACCTTCTTCCCCAGGAGGTCACGGAAGTCCAGCTGTTCCACCTCCTGCTGGCGGATGGCCTCCTCGGTGTGCTGCCGAGTCTCCACGCGCCTCTTCAGCAGCCCCCGCACGTCCTCACCGTCTTCCTCCTCCGGCCAACCCTGCCCTCTCGCAGGCCAGCCGGGCCTCAGGGTCCCATAGCAGTCACGGCCACCACCATCAGCACCGGCTCCCGGGCTGCAGAGGCCCTCACAGCTGGCAGGCTCCCTCCCCCTGCAACCAGTGAAGGGAAAAAGGAAAGTAGCAAGAGGAAAAGGGGCCGGGTAAGAAAGAACGTCAGGGGAGAGCAAATCCCTGAGGGAGGGAGGGTAGAGGGGAGGGGGAAGGGGAGGTTGGGGCTGACCAGGCTGTGTTTATAGAAGGGAACATTGGTGAGAGGCTCTTGCTTGCTTACTTGGTTTGTTACATCGGTAATGACTTCAGTAGCCTTATAAGGGTGTGTGCAAAAAAAATAAAATAAAATAATAATTCACCCCCCTCTTCTCCCCTGCTCTCCCTCCCTCATTCCCCTTCCAATCTCTCCCTCTTGGCTCAGCAGCCTCTGCTGGAGGATACAAATAATCTGGGGCTGCTGGGCTGGGCCTGCAGGGGCCAAGAGGAAAGTGGAGGGGGTAGATGGCCTGGGGGCCTGGCCGGGCACCTCCTGGGGGCACTCACCACAGGGGGGCTCTGGTGGGGTTGCTCTGTAACATCAGTGACACCTGGCAACTGCATTCGCCAACCTGGTTCCTGAAGGATTTGAGAGATGGATACATATCAAAAGGCTCTGGGGCCAAGGGCCTGCTCAGCCCAGGGCTGCGAGGAGGGTAGGGCAGGCAGGAACTTGGCCAGAGGCTGGCTGGTTACTCCAGGAAAGAGGGGGCCATGGGCTTAGCTGTGACCCCAAATACCCAAACAAGACCTTGATGTAGGGCAGGCCCTGTCCCTCTTTGGTCACCCTCCTCCCCACCCCAGCTCTTGTATAAAAAGGAAAAAAAAAAAACCTTCTGAACAATAGCTTAGATGGACATGCAGAAGCAGGAATATTTTTCTCTAAGTATATTACAAAAATAATCCAATCACTCAATTTAAATACAATCACTCAACACTGAAGTCTACACCTGCCAGGGTGTGATGGGGCTGCTGGTCTAGTCCCTGCAGCCCTGTGTGGTGACCTGAGTCTGACTCCACACTCCCTCAACACAGAGGTGGTTCTGTCCTCTCTGCACAGGGTCTCCCCAGCCAACTGCTCCTTCCCCTGCTCAAGAAGTGAAAACACTCTTCCATCCCTCCCCATCAGCTAAAAACCAAACAGATGTCTTCCTGCAGGGATGACCCTTTCTCTCCTTCCTTCAGGTGGGGAGGGCTGTGGAGTCTTCAACCCACTGTTAAAAGTTAGTGTCCCTGTGGTGTGGCTAACTGAAGCTCCTCTGCTCCTGCTCCTGCTCCAGCTGGCGCGCTGCTAGGACTGAGAGCCCTCCTACCCTGCATGGCTGCCATCTGCTGGCGGTTCTGAGCTCTGACCAGCCAAGATTGTCCAGGCAGGGGAAAGTCGGGGGTGGTGGGTAGCACTGAGAGCCAGAGGCGACTCTTTATGGTGATAACCTCCCATTAGAGACAGGGCCCTCCACCTTTCGTTTTTGTGCCTAAAATGCACCAGTGACGTATGAAGCACCATTCTGTCCATTTTAAAGGTTCAGGAAGGAGACTCAGGAGTTTCTCTGAGGCTGTGCTGGGGCTCCCAGGTTCTCCTACTCATTCCCCACTGTGTAACCATCTTACTGGCACTGTGGGGCCCAGCACGTGCCTCAGATCCTACCACAGACGAGCCAAGTTCTGCACAGGTGCCTTACATAATCTGTCTCATTGCATCTCATGACATATCTGGGAAGCCAGCACTGGTTTTATAAGGAAAACGAGGCTTCTAAAGGTTAAGTCATTGGCCTCAGCTCACAGAGCCAACCGGCAGGAAAAAGGATTGACACCCAGGTCTCCCTGAATCCCGGAGCTGTAACCTTCCCCCCTCCGCCCTGCAGGGCTCGTCAGTACCAGTCTGCTGTGGGGTGTGTAATGTGTGTGCATGTGTGTGCGCGCGCGCATGCGCATGCCTCTGTGCGGACGTGGCCATCAACAGCACACATGGATACGTACAGATATGGGGCCTTACCTGCTGGCCTACTGCACCTGCAGGGACGCATCTGGGAACATGTGCACAGGCAGTCATCCCTCCACGGACAGCCCCCCAAGCATGTGTTTACACAGCCTGGCTGATGTATGTGGCTCTCTACCTTGCCTGGCCTGGCCTCCCTCCCTGTGGAGGGCGAGGTCCAGATCACCCACTGGCAGCCCCCAGCACAGCAGATGACTTGCAGGGGATCTGGGCTGGGGGGGTTGCCGCTCATTCCCAGGCAGGGAGACCCATTTGAAACAAGGAGAAGTTGATCTGTGCTGTCCTCCAACCCTCCTCTCATCCGTTGGGGTCCCCTCCTGGCCACCTTTGTCAAAGCTCAGGCTCTCAGGGGGCATCGATTCAAGGTTCAGGGAGCCTCAAGGTCTGGACAGTTGCAAGGGGCCCGTGGCTGCTCCTTTGCTCAGCAAACAGCGGTCAGGTGCCTCCTTGGTTCCAGGCCCTGGGAAGGCTAAGAGGCCCTCAGGACATCCTGAGCACCTGGCACAGAAGGCTCACGGGGCTTTGGGTCAACTTGTAGAATAAACACAGAAGGTCATTTGTGGGTGAGGCCCAGCTCCCTGGCACCCCACTTCTGCCAGGCTGCTGGCCAGTATGAGGCCATTCATTCCCTGCTTTTCTTTCCAACACACGGTGTGGGGCCCACGATTGGTGAGAAGCAGAAGGCCAGGAGGCCAACAGCCGAGTTTTCCCCGCTTGTGCTCTCCAACATTGCCCCAGCTGAGTTTCCTCCTGCCACAGGTACGACACAGCCGGATGTAAAAATCAGGAGCAGACGCCAACCAGATGGCCACGCTTTACCCCAGCCGAACCCGCCATAGGCTTTAAATGGTGGGGCAGCCCGTACCCTGAGCCGGAGTGAGCTCTAGCTCCCCACGGGGAAGCAGGAGAGGGCTTCTGTTGCTGTCCACCACCCGCCCTTAAGGAGGGAGCACAGGTGGCTTGCTGTTTGACCCATCTCCAGGCCTAAGCCTGTGGCACCTGGGGAAGTCTGAGAGGCAGAGAGAGGTGGAGAACTTGGGATACCATGGCTGGCCCACTAAGGTGGGGTCACCATTTCTGCAGCCATAAACTTAAATCTCTGTTGGGCCTTTAAGACAAATCATGGGTTCAAACAGGGTCTACCGAGGTCAGAAAGGCCTTTGACCTGGGACCCACATACCAGATAATCTAGCCAGCCAAACAGCCTCTTGAGACCATCTTTGGGATCTGTATCAACATATTCAGTTACCAAGTAAGGCCCAGGGCTGAGGATGAGGCCCCATGCCCAGCCCAGGTGCTGCCAGAGAGAATATATGGGGCCAAGACCCCAGGGGCTGTACCTTTTGCAAAGTAACGAAACCCTTTATACTCCTGCCTCCCAAATCCTGAATGAGAAGCCCACTCTTTTGTTACAAAGCCTTGGACCCTGTCCCACTCTGAATCACCCTCCCTGGAATGGGTTTTACACGTAAAATTAAAGAACTAATTTCCTGGCAAGTCTCAATCTCTCAAATATTTCAGCTGGAATTTGGAACTGACTTTTTGACATTTCCTCTTTTAGTTCAGGAGACAAGAGTTAAGGCAGGGGAGGCAGAAACCATCTAGCCACAGCTGTAGCAGGGACAGATAGGACCCCCCCCCCCTTTTCCTCCCAGCTATCTGGTCTCCCTCCTTGAAAGGCATTCTGTCCTGGGTCTAGGGCTGATTTCTGTCAGGATGAGAAAAGCTGGAGGGGAATGGGGCCCTTGGCAGACCTGGCACATATTCCCCAGGAGAACTTTCCCCTGACTTGCTCCTCAGCTGAGGACAGAGCCAAGGCCATGGCAACAGCAACCCCAAGGAACGAAGAGGCTGGACGTTGGGGAGAGGAGAGGGGCAAGGACTGAGTGAATGGGGACTCCAGGGCAACCTCCTGGGTTCCCCAAGTTCCCATGCACTTCGGAGAAAAAAGGAAAGGGAGAGAATCTGATTAAAACGATGAGGGTTCCAATCTGGGCTCTGTGACTTGCTTTTGGGCGGCCACGAGCAAATCCATGACCCTGAGACCTTGGTTCCCCCCATCATTAAACAATGAGTCGGCTAGATAACTTCTGAAGTCCCTTCCAGCTGGGACAGCGTAAGTTTTATGACTGTCCCCAGCTGGGCCCAGACAGTCTGCCTGCCGACCTCCCAGTGCAACCCTCCACTCTGGCCTGGCAGACTTCCCACAGCCCTTGCTTTGCTCTTCCCTACCCTTTCTGGCTCAGAGCTTCAACGTGCCCTTGACAGCCAAGCCTTTACTCATTTGCTGAACCTCTGCCTATTGTCCTCAAAATCCCACAAGGAGCTTCTCTCTTCTAGGATGTTTGGCTTAAATAATGTGATTATTGTCCCGTAGCACTACTCCTTCCATGGAGACAAGCTCCAGACTCATGTGTCATCCGTTTCTACCATTTGTACTGGCCTAGGTGAGGAAGAATGTGTCTCTTCTCTATTCTGAAGGCAGATGTGCAGGTGTAAGGCAAAGGCTGCTGGTGTGTTCTGGGCACACTGCTGATGGTAGCAGGATGACCAGCCAGTCCACAAACCATCTCCACAGCAGACTACATACACGGCATTAGCTCAGATGAGATTTGCCAAGCCTTACCCAGCTAGGCAGAACTTCCTAGTACATCTAAAGAAATGATAAATGACAACTTTTATAAATCCACTAAATATTCGAGTATTTTGTTATGCATCAAAAGCTAACTGATACAAGCATAAAGCGCATACCCAGAAAGGACCCAAGTGGCGGGCCACACCCTGGGTTTTGTCATGATTATAGGAACAGGGCTCAATCATGGCAGTAGCTTTTACATGGCACGTAGCTCAGAGCCTCGAACACGATGTGCTGAGTACAGGGAAATGATTTATCCAGGGGAGCAAGCCCCTTGCAAAGGGGCCAGGCACCTGAGCCAGGGCAGCTCCAAACAGCTTTGTCATGGGGCACCACATCCTGTTTGCAGGGTCAAGGTCAGACGAGCACTCTTCAGTGCTTACAGCAACCCGAAGGGCTGGCGCTCTTTCTCTGTCAACCCAGGGCTGGCATGGGATTTTAAGAGTTAGAGCATTTTCAAGGTAGAAGAACTTTTCTGGATCACTTTCATTTAACAAACAGTGAAGGCTGACTCTGGGCAGTCACTGTTCTAGGCACTGGGAACAAAGCAGTGTATCTTCATGGAGCTTACCTTCCCATATAATCTAGAAAACCTTAAACAGGAAGTGGGTGGGGGGAGGAATGGGCATAGTTAACCTCCCTATAGTGGTTTTAAATGTCTACAAATTCTTTGATACTCCCCTCTCCAAGAGATGGCACCTAATATGGCTTAATGACTTACTTCTAGCAAAAAGAATACACAGAAGTAATAATGTGTGACCTCTAAGGGGAAATCACAAAAGACATTGCAGATTGTAGCTTATTCCCTCCCATGTCACGAGCTCTGTGGAAGCCAGTTGCCATGTCATGAAGTCATTCAAGCAGCTCTAGGGAGAGGTCCACACGGCAAGGAGCTCTGGCCTCAAGCCAACAGTCCTATGAGGGAGCCATCTTAAAAGTGGACCCTCCAGCCTCAGTCACGTGTTCAGAGACTACAGTCCCTACCAACAACTTCCCTGTAAAAATCATTCAGCAAAGCTACGTCCAAGTCCCAACCCATTGAAACTGCAAGACGATAACTATCATTTTAAGCTGCTTGGTTTTAGGGTAATTTGTTACACAGCAATAGGTAACTAATACATTCCCTCAATCCTACAGCTTTCCCGATTTTAATCCATCCTTCCCTCTTTCATATTCTCCACACACCAGTTGGAGTTTCATGTTTTATGACTGTCCCCAGCTGGGTTCTATATAGACAGTCTACCTGCCGGCAGGAAGACTGTCCATATAGGGGAACAAAAGCCAGGATGGAGTAAGACAGGGGACTCTGGGGAACTGAGCTCAGGATCTCAGTCAACACCTTCACGTTAAAGCAGGAGAAATGAAAGCTTGTTGGCAGCACTGGGCTTGCCCTTTCTTTCCCTTGAAGCCCAGCCCCACATTACTTTTGGGTTTCCACTGGCTTCCTAATCCCGGGTGGGAACTTTGACAGGAGGGAGGAATGTGGGGGGGTAGTGGGGAGGCTGGACGGACGCACGGACTCACTTGAGCAGGATCTCGTATTGGCCGGCATGCCAAGGCTGCACGTTCTTTAGAACCAGTGTGAACACGCCCTCATTCTGTAGCACCTCGAAGTGGCCAGTGTCTTTGGAGAGGGCTTTGCCGTCTCGCAGCCAGTGCACAGTGGGGAAGGGGTCCCCAGCGATGGCACAGGAGATGAGGACACTCTGGCCCAGGGAGGCTGTCACTGAGCGAGGCCTGCTGATGAACCAGGGCTGGGTACCATCCTGAGGCTCTGGAAGTCGGCAAAGGGTTGAATTAGAGAAGAAAGCCTTTCAGCAGACAGGGTCCACTGGGCTCTCCCAGCCGGTAAGGGTCAAAGACTGCACATTACCCAAATAACAGCTGGTCCAGAAATCACTTTTATTGGATATACAGTTACAGCACATTGTTCTCATGGCAAATCTATCTTGCTTATGTTCTCTGAGGATAACGCTGACAAGACGGTATTGTATATCTGAAGCCAGGGGAGGTAGCCTAGCTCACCAGACTAGGGGCAATTGATCTACAATGAGACATGCATAATTTTTTTTTAAAGATTTTATTTATTTATTTGACAGATGGAGATTACAAGTAGACAGAGAGGCAGGCAGAGAGAGAGCGGGGAAGCAGACTCCCTGCTGAGCAGAGAGCCTGATGCGGGGCTCGATTCCAGGACCCTGAGATCATGACCTGAGCCGAAGGCAGAGGCTTAACCCACTGAGCCACCCAGGCGCCCCAGACGTGCATAATTTTGAGTTGACGTTTGCTTTATGTATCCTTTTCTGGTCTCTCTTCTTAAATACAGGTTCTCTAAAGGCAAGGACCCCAAGGGGCCACAGCTTGCCTCAAAAGCTATCACTGTGCTAATGTAACATTGTATGCTAATGATATTTCGATAAAGGGGGGAAATAAAGCTCTCACTCCCTAACTGTTAAGTATATCATAAGATTTCTCTCCTAGCACTCTATGCAGCTTGTCACCAATGACTCAGAGAGGGCAAAGACTTCAGAAGGCTCCAGGGCACAGCGGTGCTACTCAGCCAGAGCCTGAGATGGAGCTGGGGAGCTGGCCTTGTGGGCTGGAATGGGACCAGAGGAGCACAGGGGCCGTGGGGGAAACCAAGTAAGCGCACATGGTTACCTTGCCTCCAGGGTGCTTTTGGACGGCCTGGCCTGCTACGGCAGCACCACGGCTTTCCCGCCCCCACCTGCACCCACCCTCAACAGCCCCGCAGCCTCACCTTGCACCATGAGCACCGCCTGGGTGCGGACCTCTCCGGCACTGTTCCAGGCTTCACAGGTGTATGTGCCCGTGTCCTCTGGGAATACTTCCTGGATACAGAGGCTGTGCTGAGTGCCTCTCTGCTCAAAGTGGAAGTCCTCCGACTCCTGGATCTCATTCCCATCGTGAAGCCAGACGACCTCAGGGGGTGGGTTCCCTGGAGGGGAGACAGGGCAGGCAGACCCGGCAGGAGGTGGGTTCCCTGGGACACGGGACAACTTTGCCTTTAATAGTGTGACGCTGTACTAAATACAAACCACTCTATGCCTCAGTTTCCCTAACCGCAAAACAGTCTAACCCTATCTTCTTCATAGGTTTGTTGGGAGGATTGAATAAAAGAATACAATCCCCCAGAACTGCCCACTAGAATAGCAGATTAGAGGGATGCCTGGGTGGCTCAGTTGGTTAAATGTCCGACTCTTGATTTTTGGCTCAGGTCAGGATCTCAGGGTTGTGGAATTAAGCCCTACATCAGGCTCTATGCTAAGTGCGAGTCTGCTTGAAATTCCCTCTCTCCCTCACTCTCTGCTCCACCAACCTAAATAAATAAATAAATAAAACCTTTCACAGATCAGAAGAGCATCTGTCACAAGGAAAGTGCTCAATGCATATTCATGATAATTATTTAACAGCAGATTTGCGGAAACCAGAAAGGATGGGAAGTGAAAAAATATCAGAACTCAAGCTGCTCGGGAACACGGTAACTGGCTCTCTGGGTGTGAAGTGCAAACGTTCCCTGCTCTGCCCTGCCCCACACAGCACACACACACATCCAGGCAATGCCACGGCGACCTCGTTGTCCCTTCTCTGTCAATTGTCACCAGGAGGAAAAGTCACTTAGCATCTCATTTTGCCACCATACAAAGGTTGCATCTGAGGGTGGTCATGGACGCCAGCTCGCCCAAGTTTGCAAACACAGCTCAGGGTGGAGAGCGTTTTCAGGTTTTATCTGTCTGCTCTCCTGGGTAGATTCTAGCAGTTTTGGGGGGGACATAAAACAATGGCCACCTGAGAGAGCTGCCCCTGCGGTAGCATTGCACTCTGCTTCCTGAGGAGGATGGAGGCTGTGTGGTGTCAAGCTCTCTCTGGAGGAGAGAGTGGGGTCACCTCTGATGTGTTAGCCAGCATGGATATGGAGCCCAGGAGCAGTGCGCCTCTGATTTCTGTCAGTTTGAGGAGTATGGACAGGGGAGGCAGCCAGGCCTCAGCCTGGGACTACCATGGAGATGCCTCAGGCCTGCAGGTGTGGGGGGGTGCATGCGGATCCTGAAAGGGGGAGCCCATTGCTTTCCCCACTGCTCATCTTTATTATTTCTGCAGCTCAGGATGAACTAAAGCCCAGGAGAGTGGCCTCCAGACTGATCAGTAGTCAGCAATGAACAGGACACTCTGGATATGCTTGGGCACAAGCTGGTTTAGTAAGTCTGTGCCAGCAGAGTCCCCAGGCTTCTCTTGCTGGCCTCTAGCGGGAACTGAGACAGCTCACAATGAGCTGCTGGTCAACATGCTCTTGTCACCCGGTGGTTTTAGAAGGACCTCTTCTCTATCTTCTCACCTTAAACTTGAGCAGAGCAACAGGGTATCTTCTAAGATCTGGGAAGTTCTCACATCAGCTGGTTTTGGGCCAGTGTTCGAAATCTTCCAGCTACGGTGACCCCATTATGTTTCCCCACTAATCACCACCCCGCTAGCTGTGGTCATCTTCTTCCTCTGGACCACCTTGAATTAACCTTGAATCCAGAAAATCCTGCCCAGAGGAAGCAGAAAAGAGGGACCAGCAGGCTCCACTTCTTTGGGTCCACTGAGAGTCCTGTGCTGACTTTCTGGTTGGGGGATGATCTGAGCAGGACGTGGGAGAGCAATGTGTACACGGCAACCACGCCCGTTTTCACATCAACCCCAAGGAGAGAGATGCAGAGACAGACCTGACACCTGGACTGTCATGGTGACATGGCTTCCATCCATGACTTTGAGGTCGGAGAGGCCCTGCAGGAAGACCGGTGCGACGGGCTTGCTGGGAGCTGCGGGCAGGAGGGACCCGCTCTTCCTGTCGCTCTTCTTTTCTGTGCAGCAGACAACAGAATGGGGGGTGAACAGTCATTTATTCATTTGACAAACACAGACCTGATGACTGCCGGGCAACCAACTATGTCGAGGCTCGGGCTTCCACCAGAGGTGGAAGGTGTTAACAGGTGGGGCACGTGGAGAGGGGCTGGAGGTCATAGGAAGGCAGTGAGCCCGTTTCTCTGCTTGGTGTGCCGGTGCCCGTGCCTGGGAACAGGGAGAGGAGGGGCCTCCGTAGGGCCAAGCCTGGCCGAGGCTCTGCTTCCTCCAGAGAGTTTCAATACCTGCCACCTTAGGAGATTTTTTTTTTAACTTCACTCACCTTTTTTAATACATGCTATGCTCTCATGGCACCAAATTTTAAAAGTACTAGAGAGCGTGTGTAGTCTCCCTTCCACCCACCCCTGACCTGTGGCCATCAGGCTCCTCTCCCCAGAGACAACCTATTTTCAGTTTCTGGTTCATCTCGCCAGAGATGGTCTACGGATATAATACACACAAGCAAGTAGGCATACTCTTCCATTTTCTTCTCTTATAGAAACAATAGCGCACTCTATGCACCGATGGTCGTCTTATTTTTTCATTTACTGGCGCACCTTGTTGCCTCTCGTAAACCAGAAGCGAAGAGCTTCCTTGTCATTTTCTATGGCCGTGTGAGACTCCACACCCTCCCATGACATTTTAAGTCCCTCAAGAAAGCCAAAAGATACCACACTCACGAGAGGGACTCAAATTAAAAAGACTGGCCACCCCCAGCCCTGGTGTGGGTGAGGATGTGGAGTGCCAGGACCTCTCCCACGCACGGGACACACCCTTCTGAAATCAGCATGGCACTTTCTTAAAAAGTTAAACATGCATTTACCATACGATCCAGTCCTTCTATCCCTGGGTATTTGCACAGAAGAAATGAAAGCGTGTATCCAGACAAAGACTTGTACACAAACGTTCATAGCAGCCTTATTTCTGACGGCCCCAAACTGGAAACAACTCGAGTGGCCATTGACAAGTGAGTGAGTAGAGATTGAGCCGTATTTATGCAGTGGGATAGGACTCAGCAATAAAAAGAAACAAACAAGAGACACTACAACAGAGAAATCTCACAAAAATGACCCTGAACAAAAGAAGCCACAGGAAGAGCACATACTGGATGATTCCATTTATATAAAATTCTACAAAATGCAAAACCTAGGGAGGGCAAGCAGGCAAGCAGATCCGTGACTGCCTGGGGCTTACGGGGAAGGATTATAAAGGGGCACCAGGAAGCATTTGAGGTCGATGGAGAAGTTCATTTCTTAAAATTGGGTGAGGTTTTCGTGGGTGAAGGTTTCAAATTAAACACCATGAATATATGCAGTTTGTTGTACATCAACATGATCTTAGTAAAAACTGGGGAAAGAAAATCTCGGAGGGAAGGTGGAAGTATACCAGCTAGTCTAAGACAAGAGCTAGAACAATTCTCTGGGTTCAGTGTTGACCCACTCACCTGTTTCAGTTCTCCAGGGAGGTGGGGTCACAAATAGGCTTTCTGTTGTTCTTGGAATGCCCCCCAGGCTGGGCTTGGACCTGCCTTGTGTGAGCCGGAGGGGCGGGGGAGGCAGAGTGGCTGAGCTAGTGTCCCCACGCAGGATGGCCCTGGTGTAGGACGAGCTCATGGCTATCCAGTCTCTGATCTTGCCCTTTGCCCTGCGAGCCGGGTGGCTTTGACCTTTAATCATTCTGGAGCTTTTTTGTTTTTGTGTTTTGGCAGGGGTAGGGAGGGAGAGGGTTCTCCTCTTAATCTCCTCTAACGATATCTCTAACTTAAACTCCAAGTTTTGGGGGAAAGGGACTCTGGTATTTTGGGTTCTTATTAGCAAGGGCCATATAGACCAAATTTCCGGAAAGCCAGCAGCCATGGGGATACATCTCCACTGTGCTTTATACACCTGAGAAAAATCAAACTCCACATTTGCCACTGAGTTTCTATCTTTTGGCACTAAAAAACAAAACAGGGCCCACTGCAGAGCTGTCCAGGTGCAGCCTCCGGGAGTGAGGATGGGAGATGCTGAGAAGGCTCAGGATGCTGGAGGGAACCGTCCCCAGAGGCAGGGGCATTGTGAAGGGCACAGAGACAGGGTAAACCCAGAGTCCGAAACCAGGGATGTGCCCTCAGGTCCTGGTGCTGCCTCCACCCCAGCCCCCAGCATCCCTGCCTCTGTCAGAGGGACAGCTAGTCAGACTAGCCCTTGACCCGAGGCCCTGGGAGTGGGCTCAGGGAGGCCCAGAACCGGAAGTGCAGACATCTCCTTACTCTGCCTAGGCTGCAGTGGCCAGGAAAGCAGGATGCCTCAGGAGAGTTGAGAAATTTCCTGTCCTGCACGGACTAAGACTTGAGGACAAAATGTTTCTGCTTGTCTAGATCCACCCCCTCCCCCGCCCCGTTCCTGCTCCTCTGTTACCTCAGCCAGTCCCCAGTTTTAGAGGTCCGCATAGACGGGCATTCCTATGTTCCTACGTGCTGCAGGAACATCAAACACTCCTTTGAGCTGCCGGCGCCCCTCTGTGGCCCCTACCATCTCTCAGATCTGGCCCCGGGCAAGTCACTGCCTCTGTCTTAAACTCAACGGCCTCACCTGTGTTTAGGGTAATAACAATATAATCCCTGGGCTTTGGGAGCTTTAAAGAGAGAACATGTGAACACACTTTGTAGGTCTACTCAACACCAATGAGACCTTCTGTGTGAAGCTGGCACAGGCACTGACTTGGTCTTACCCGCCGGGGCGGCATTATTGTGGGTTATCAGCTGCAAACAAACAGAGGTGGGGCCCTTACCCAAGGACTGCAGACTTGTTTTGTTCTTACATGACCCTAGGTAAATACTGTTAGGAATACAAATGCATAGCTTAAAACTCTCCTGGGATATATGTAAAATAATTTGAGAACAACCCGGTGGCAACCCCTCCAGGAGACAGATGAATGGAAGGACTGCTCTGTGGGTGCCTGGCCTGGGAGACATGGAGTCCCATGGCACCACGGTCCCAGACCTGCCCTGTGTTCCCCACACCCCAGGCCTGGAAGAAGGGTAAAGGGAAATGATTGGGAGCAAGTGGGCAGAATGAATCTGACCTCAGACCTACAGACTGGGTCACGTGGGATCAGCGTGACAGAGTCCTGGCTAGGGAATGGCTGAGTCATGCCTAGAATTCAACCACCCCAAATTCTTCACCGGGTGAGAAACCAACCAGCCCTCCCACAAACACACTTTGCACTGGGATTACGGAGCCATGAGCCATGAGAAAAGCAGTTTTCTGGAAGTGGCCTGAGAAAAGCAGCCCTCACTAGCATCCCGAGACCCTAGTCCCACTCCCACCACACACTCTCCTGAGAGACCATAACGTGCTCAGGTGAAGTGACCTGCGCGAGGTCACAGGGCGTCATAGGCAGACCTAGAGCTCGTACCCAGGTCTTCTGACGGGAAGGCCCAGAGGTCCTGGAGACCATCTCTTGCACGGGAACCATGCTTCTCCGGCGGCAAACTCCTGACAAGAGCAGAGGTCTTATCTGCTGACCCACAACCTAGATTCTTGTCAGGGGAGGACAGCTAAAGCAGAGCAAGGCCTAGCCAGTGGAAAGGGCAAGATGTGTGGACTGCACTGAATTTCAAAGCCAAACAAATTACTGTGTCTCATCTGTGGCCTATGCACTATGGTGTCCGCTCATGCTCACTCTTGGACAGACTTGGAGGAAACCAGGAGACAGATGGAAGGTGGTGCTCTGAAATTGGAGCTCTGGCTGTCTGACATGACGCAAGCTCCCCAACCCACAGTCTATCAGGTCTGGATGCTACCGTGTTGATAAGTGTAACGTCTACACCATCACTATAATGCATGATAAATACCGTAGGGTTGTTAGATGATTCAAAGCAGCAACCTATGTAAGGCAGCTAGAACAATGTCTGACACATAAGAAGTATAAAAATTCATGTTTTTTTTTGGCCTTTCCTGACCCAACTGACCGTTTTTGGTTGGGTGCACTCAATGTGGCTGTACCTACAATGAGAGCCATCCTCCAAACCAGGACATTGCTGTTGAACCAGACAACTCTGGAAGGACATAGAGCAGCCGCCAACAAGGGGACATCATCACAAGAATGGCTTGCAGGGTCTGGCACTTTAAGATTCTGAAGGACGCTCTCAGCCCATTCAGCATTATCCTCAACATCCCCAGAGGTAAGGCAGGTTGTGTCCCCACTTCTCTGAGGCTCAGAGAAGGGAGCTGGCCTGTGCTAAGATCCCAGCGCTGACGTGACCTCCAGGGACTTGGTCTGGACACACTCCCCTGCTGTCCTGAGAACAAAGGGCAGCCACTCAGATTCCCGTGGGAGCTCTCACTCACTGTTGTCCATGCCCAGACTCACCAGTGCCCCCTAGAGAGCTGCACCTCTGGGCTTCAGCTTTGGAGGTTGTCTGGCATAGTCCTGGTATGAAGCGGGGGTGGGGGGCCGAGTCTGAGGCAAGAGGTCCCCAGTGGCCCAGGGAACCGCCACTGGGAGCCGCCTTCATCTGGGGAGGGCAGGCACTGGCCGTGGCACACAGGTGGCAAGGGAGGGGTCCCCAGGACCCAGAGACAGATGTCTCTGCTCAAATGGGGCCAGACTAAATATACCCCAGGTTTCCCCACAGCTGTGCATCCTGCCACTCTGCCGAGACCAGGCCTGGAGGGAACCTGCTGTCTGGGATCCAGGAAGGGCCAAGCTCCCTTGATGTACCGGCCTAGAAATAAAGATGGAATGTGAACTCACCGGGGGCGCCGGTACGTGGTCCCCTGGCCAGTGACTCCGTAGTCACTCACAGACTCACTCTGTCATTTAGCTACTGGGTGCCCTGTTCCACCTGGAGAGAAAGGGAACGGACCAAGCCTGCCCTCCATGGAAAGACAAGACCTGAGATCAAGAATACTTAGAAGTAGTTTCCCGACAACAAGAATGATGCCATATCCAGTACAGCTGGTGACGGGACTGGAGAAGGGGGAGGAGCAGCAGAGAGGATGGGGCAGAGAGGGGATAGATGGAGGGAAAAGGAATGACCCCCCCCAGCCCCCACTGACCCTCTGATGTCTTTCTCCTTGGCCACTTTTGCTCTGTTTTAAATCATCAGAAACTGTTTCTGAAGACCCCCACATTAACTTCTTGCTCTGGGGAGGCAGAAGCAGCAAACAGAGAACCTGTCAGCGTCCCTGAGACCCAGCAGGGGCCGGAGTAGCTGTAGGCCTGATGCGGTGGGCAGCCCCTTACCTCTGAGCATGGCTGCTCTCCACCTGTGAAGTGGAGGTCATTCACAAGGGGACTTGTGATGGGAATGGAATAATTGACAAGTCAGCTTTTCTAACCCATTAGTTGTTTTCTGTCAAAACAACGTTCCTCATTAAAAACACTGATGGTTTAAAACAGTCACATGAACTGGTATTAACTCAGTATTTCATTTCTGAAAAGTTTTTTTTTAATTCTTTTTTAAGATTTTATTTATTTATTTGATAGAAGAAGATCACAAGTAGGCAAAGAGGCAGGCAGAGAGAGAGGAGGAAGCAGGCTCCCTGCTGAGCAGAGAGCCCGACTCGGGACTTGATCCCAGGACCCTGAGATCATGACCTGAGCCGAAGGCAGAGGCTCTAACCCACTGAGCCACCCAGGCGCCCCATTTCTGAAAAGCTCTTAATTAGAGAAAGAGTTAAATACCCACCCAACAGGTGCACTTTGTTACCATTCTCATTGGCTCCTATGCAATAACTTTTATAAGCTATTTCTCAAAGCTGGAGATATGAACGAAGGCTTTAGCTTCTCTTGGGCTTGAAATTAAGAGGCATCTACAGTCTCTGTCCCCGGGGCTGGCCGTGATCTCAGCCCTCCTTCGACACTACAGTGACCCTCCTGTTCCCCCCTTCGGGTCCTTCCTTCCCCTTCCTCGGGTTTAGCAGGAAAAACACTTTGGGGTTTCTCCTTAGAAGCATTCTCTCCATCTGTCTCCTTTCTTCAGCCACCCTGATCGGATCCGAGCTTTCATTAAATACACATGTTTACACTTTGAGTAGCTTGCCTTGAAAATGGCCCTCTGCAGGCTTCCAGCTCATTCAAAACTTATTTCAGATTAGAACAAGAAATTGTGGGAAAGAGCTTAAACAGATGACACAGACACATAAAGAGAGGGTGTTGGTGGGAAACATCCTACCATCCAGGAGCCGCCCTGCTCCCAGGACTCTCCCCTATAGAAGGACCCCTGCCTATTGTCATCAGGGCCATTTACTAAGTCCCACTCTTAGAGCCTCAGACCCTGTCCTTCAGCAGCTTGCCTGCATCCCTGGATTCACCAAATGAAAATGGTTGTGGAAGGCTCTCCCCTACTTCCTAATACCCTCCCTCCTTAAACCTCTCATGGAAAGACACAGACCTCTTACAAAAGCACAGCTGGAAACCACTGCTGAGCTTTTCTGCTTAGTCATTACAACGCAAAATACCATTCCAACAGCCAATCTGGTTCACTCCAAGCCCTGTTAGGGTATGGAAACTCAGTAAATCACCATCTGAAGGGGAGCTCTGGAAGCACAGTCCTCCCTTCTTTCTTTATTTGGTGCTCAAAATCCAGCACGGTCCAGGGATCAGAGACTAGCCTCCTTTCCCTACATGCCATGACGTGACCATTGACTCTAGAGGACTAGTCAAAGGAAGCTTACCTTCACCCAGCCCCTTGCTATTAGCGGGGCATTTATGCAAGGTGTAAATCCCTAGTACTTAACTTCTCTTCCAACAAAAGTCTCTCCTAACCAAATAAACCTACTTGGTGATTGGGCAAAACTTCTACTTCTATGTCATAAAAAGAGCTTTGGTCTGTTGGCTTTTCTTCCCTCCCACTGACTTCTCTAGAACCTGAGAAGCAAACGGGAATAGAAGTGTGCAAAGAGAGAACAAAAAGAAACAATGATGTAGGACAGTCCCCAAAAGATCTCTGACCAGTAATGGCAGGGGTGCTGGATGGGAAGCAGGAATCACTGCCACCATAGCCTTCTGACTGACTCAGAAGTTACAATCAAATATAGGTCAACATAGCTCAACATAAAGGTACAGCAGCCAAAGCCCCCAGCCCTCCTTCCTAAGGAGGGCCTGGAAACCACCGTTGCCATCATACAGTCATAGAGTGGATCATATTTTGCTGTTAGGGACACAAAGCTGTTATTCTGGATGGCGTTCTTGACCAAGGCCTCCAAGCAAGCAAAGGACAGATTCGGCCAACAGTGGGCTGGACAACTAGACAGTTCTGCATTTCTTATTGTCCAATTAGTAAACCGAGGCTTCAGTTCTAAGATATGGACACACATGTACACGCATTCACTCAGAAATCTTCCTGTGGTGCATGACCCCGTTTCTGCTGTATTCAAACTACATTAAACTAGAACATTGGTTATAAAATAATTTAACATTTATCTGCTTGCCTTCCTAGAATTTAAAAGATTTCTGGGACAGATGTGTGTGGATCGGCTAAGGGTCTTCGAAGACAGACCAAAAAAAAAAAATTAAAACCAAAGTTTATCCTCCTTCAGTACATTTCTCTTTAGCTAATATTAGTAAGTATTAGAAATGTTTCCAGTGCTTGAGAGTTTATCGAGGGGAGACACCACTGGACAGATTATATAGTATCCGAAATTCCCGAGCTTAATTTGGGAGAGTGGTGGGGGTGGGAGGCTGTCAGGGCTCCGCGCTGCCCCACTTAGCACCTGTCAATAACCTGAGCGTGAACTGGGCTTCTACTGATGCTCTAAGTTTCATCTTTTTACTCTAGATAGCAGTTTCTTAAAAACCTTCCCCACATTTTATGTCCTTAGGTGCCTTTAAGGAGGCCCAACAAGCCTTCAGTTAAATAAACACCATTAAGCTGAGACACTAAAGTCAAAATGGGCAGTTAGCAAGTTAGTAAATCTACTCACTTAAGAATTTTAGCTTTGACAAAGATACTCCAGGGGGAGATAAATTAAAGTATTCTAGCCTGAGGAAGTCTCCCCCTGACCCCAATGACTCAGTCCAAATACGCTGAAATATTTACTCCCCTCTCGGATCTTCCTAGGCTCTGCAGGAATTTTGGTTAATCATCCCTTAGTGTTCGTCTTGGGTTGGGTTGGTGGGGAAAGGCTTTCACTGCCTGGTTAACTATTGGGGAATTTTTTTTTTTAATCCTGGGCTGGGGGGAAGAGAGAAGGAATATTGGTTGAAGGACTGTTGAGAGCTAGCAGGTGGGTTTCTGGCACACTCCAATGAGCACTGAGCCCCCAGGGAAGTCAAGAGGTAAAGTGACATACTTCTAGAGAGGCCATTACCGCTGTGTGCTTTCAAGCATTCCCTGAACACCATCTCACAGAGGAGGCCCCGATCCACAGGCAATAATGACTAAGAAAGGGTCCTTGCCTGCAGGGAGCTTACAGTCTAGCAGGGAAGACAATTAAACCAGCAATTAGAGTGAAATCCCACAGTTAGAATAAAATGTGGGCTCCTTACCCCTAGAGGCCCTGTATGAGGTGCCCCTGCCCCTCTTTCTGAACTCCTTCTCACTTTGCTCCAGCCACCCTGGCTTATCTGCCTGTTCCTTGAATAGGCTGACCTTGCTCCCAATTTTAGGGCCTTTGCACCTGCTGTCCCGCCTGCCTGGAGTCCTGTTTCTCCAGCTCCCTGAAGTTTATGCTCAAAAGTCCCCTCCACCTAGAGCCTTCCTTCACCACCCAATGTGCTCCTCACCCATCCCCCAGAAGGATCTCTTCCACCTTTCTCCGTCAGAACATGATTAAACTAGGTAGTGATTATGGCGCGTCTCCCCATCAGAACGCATGCACCCGGAAGGCAGAGCGTGTCTGCCCTGCTCACTGGGGCCTCCCCAGAATGATGTCTGGCCCAAAGCAGGGGCTCGGGACAGATTTATTGGCAAATAAGCACAATGATAGGGGAAGTTCAGCCAGCGAGAGGACTCACTCTGGGGTTCCCGGGGAGGGCTTCCTAAAGGAAGGGACATTTGCTAGGGAGAGAGGCAGATTTTGGAGAAAGGGGTTGCAGAGAAGAGGTAGAGAAAGCTGGGTAAAGTGGCCTCAGAAATCACATCAGAGTGCTGGGCCAGCGATTTCTGGATGATTGCAAAACCTTGGCAAAAGGCTAACGAGGTGAGAAAGAGCACCCACACCTGGCGTTCCGCGGAGCATATGCGGGGTTCTGGGCTGAGCGAGCCTGCAGCACAGCCGCCCTGGAAACCTCCTCCTCCTCAGAAAGCTGATCGCAAGGGCGCCTGACTGAAGGGCGCCCTCTCGTGGCCAGAGCCCCTAGAATGGGGTCCTCCTCGGGCTCTAGTGTCTCTGCCAGGTGCCTCCCTCCCTCTAGAATTCCGGGATTCTCGCTCCTTCCTAAAAACAAACGAACAGGCACACGGATGGACAGACAACCGCCGTCCACCCACGGTGGCAAAGTTGATCCTTTTGTAAAACCGCTTAGACTTGGCATTTTGAATGATTTTACCGTGTGTAAAGGTTGGGGGGCAGTCTGTTTGTCAAAATTGCAACAGCACACATCGAGCCCTTCCTCTGTTCTGAGGACATTCCGTGTATTCGTTAACTCAATCCTCAGTACTGCGGACTGTGACTATCAGTGTCCCCATTGCATGGAAGAGGAAAGCGAGGCCCTGAGGGTGGAATGGCGCCCCCGTGGCCAGGCAAGTTAGTGGTGCAGCAGGATTCACTCCAGGCCAGTCAGCTCCCCGGCCAGGATGGGACTGTGATTTTGCCACACTGAGGGTTAACAGAAAAGCCAGGCCTTGGGCAGCTAAAGAGAGACTGGAAGGGAACCATGCTCGGTGCAGTGGGAACAAATGTCTCTCCTGTGGTCCCCCACCCCCTCAGATGCCCCCAGAGACCTAGAGCTCCAGGAACTGCCAATAAAGTAAGAAAAAACTCCACAGCTGAGGATGGGGTAGGACATGGCCTTTAGCTGCCTGACCGCCCAGGGCAGGGAGCCAGGGTGTCCCTGTGCCAGGCTCAGCCCGCCTGGCTCCTGTGCCGACAGCCCAGCCCTGTGGCCCGCGCGTGGCCGCGTCTCTCAGCCTGCTTCACCATTTATGGTATCTGAGCCTCTGTTTGGCCTTCACAGGCCAGCAAATCCCCACACCGGGAGGGAGTTCTCACTCACGCGGGGCTGTTCTCAGAGCAAACCCCAAAGGCTCTTGGCAGAGCTCTTGCTGGGGACCTGTTTCTGCTTTAAGACATGTGTGCATGGGCAGTCACCCAGACCCCACTCCTCCCACAGACCTGGGGACAAGGAGGACGGCCCCAAAGACTCCTTGATCCTTCATCTGAGGACCCCCACCTCCAGAAGAACTATTAGCTCAGCTGGGTCTCTTTAATCCAAACTAAACCCAGGCAAGTGGGGACAGGCACAGGATTAGCAAGGCCACTAGCTGAAGTCTTGGGCAATAGACCCATCAGATGTCACTCTGGCCCTCTTGCCCCTTACTAGGCTTTGGAGCAGGCCATGTGGACTTGCAAAGAGAGCCCCCCTGTTGGGAAGGGGAGGGTCGCTCCTCTGGCCCAAAGAGATGAAGCTCAGATCTCTTTTCGTTTCATTATCACAATTTCCTGAGGCCCTTCAATGAGCCATGAAAGGAGACCTGTAAGGACAAAGCCAGAATTCCAGCTGACAGATTCCAGGGGTGGGGGTGGCCAGAATCAGGCTCCCTCCTGGGTGTGAACGGCTTCCTGGAAGGAAGCAGAGGCCAGGTGATGACTCCACGCTAGCGCCTTTCAGAGAAATTGGGGAGTCCTGGGAATGGGCCCCTTTTGGGCAAAGAGCCCCACAGAGCACCAACCCCTAATCCTTATGGGTGACACTGCCCGGCCTACAGGGCCCAGGCTGTCCCCTTGGGCCAGTGAATGCACACCCTGGAAAAGGGCATAGGACTGAGCACAGGCTTGGAGTCACGAGGATCTGCGTCTGGAAGCCCAGTCTGACTTTACCAGCTTGTGTGCTTGGGCGAGTCGCGTAAGCTTTTTGAGACCTCCAGACTCTTTGGTCTAAAATAAGGGAGAGTGCGGGCCTCCCCAGGCCTGCTGAGGTCTAAATGAGAAAGTATTTAACGCAGTAACCAGCACGTGATTTCCGCCTTGCCCTTTTCGGTGGAACCAGGTCGTGTGTCCTCCCAGAAGGCAGTTGCCCACGTTATAGGGAGCGCCACCCCACACCCCCCAAGACCTGAACCCTAGGGGGCAGAGGGAAGAGACATGGTCTCCTGCCAGTATGCCGGGGAGCGGGAGCCTAGGCCCTGGGAGTGGGGGGAAGGTAGGGAAGCAGGCTTACCTGGACACCCCGGCCCCGGGGAGCATTCCCCCTGCACCATCACCATGCCTGCCGACCCCACAGCCCAGACAGTTCTGTCTCAAGTGCTGTGACTCCCCTGGAACTTCCTGGGACTAAGGGCTGGGTGCGGATCAATGGATGAGCGTGGTAACCAGATTACTGGGCACCAGGCTGCTGATGTATGAAAACCAGCCTAGGCTGGTGGGGAGGAGCAGGGTCAAGGAAAAGGGGAACATCCTGTGACCCTCTTGAAGCCCCCAGTGAGGGAGGTAGCACTAGTGAGACCCCCTGAGTCCTAAGGGAGTATGCGAGTATTCCTCCTGGGGTACCTTTCCATGTGAGGAGACTTCTTACCACACTGGAAGCTTCTTGAGCCAAGGGAGCCCTTGCCTCTTTCCACTGCATCCTACCTCAGCCCCACTGGGGTAAGGGGGTGGGGAGGGGGCCTTTGCCTTGTGACTGTGGACCTCTAGAGGCCATTTCCTCCACCTGCCTGCCTTCAGGTGCAGTGTGCTCTTTCTCCAAAGCAGGTGTCTGCTTCAAAGGTGCTTCTAGAGAGGCGCCCAGAGGCTCCTACCATGGACAGTGACCCGGGCGCTGCAGGACACCTGCCCCATGGTGTTCTTGGCCAGGCAGGTGTAGATGCCGTCATCTTCCGGCAGGGCGTCCTGGATGTGGAGCTCGGCCACGCCGGCCTCACAGGAGGAGTGAGCATACTGGATGGGCTGCTCTGTGGAGGGAAGCACAGGAAAGCTCAGGCCAGGTGTGGGGAGGCTCTCCGGTGTGGGGCTGCAGCTGTCACGTCACCATGCTTGCTCAGATCTACTGCGGGTTGACGACATATTTGGCCGTCCCCTAGCCTGCTGGATAGAGGAAGCCAGGTGTTAGGGAGGGAGATGAAGGAGAGACAGTGATTGTTGGGGCACAGGAACAAGTCTGGGGCTGGAAGGACTGTGGGAAGAGATTCTGGAGGCACTGCAAATGCAGGAGGGAAGGGGGCATAGTTCTGTGCATTTTGTTTAAAGGAACAGCCCCAGCATCCATAGCCTAGACTTCACAGAAGTCTGAGCCTGGAAAGAATCTTACAGGGTCATCTGGCCCAGAGCCCAGCCTCAGGCACAACAGGACTCACCCAGACAACAGGAGGCTCCTGGCTCCTTTTAGACGTCTCCAGAAATAATGTGTCCATTTCCCACTACAGATATTCATCAGAAAGCAAGTGTGTGACCTCAATCTGATGCTGCAATTCGGTGCATTTTGGTGCATTTTAGGGTTCATGGAAAAGATAAATATGCGAAACTAAAAATGACTCAGGCCCCTTCTTTCCAGAGTCCCTGCCATGAGAGGCCCTTTATTCAGGACACATAAAGTCCTGCATGGAGATAGAAGTGCATGCTATGAACGTCAGTGGTTTCCTTAATGCTATACGTCCCTGGGACTTTATCATTCCAGGATGTGAGCTTTTATTTCCAGGGGAAAAAAAAAAAATCTCATCACTGAAGATTCTGGCCTCAGAACAGGAATGTGTCTGCTCACCATATAGGAAGCAACTGTCAGTTGCTTCCCTTGTCAGGCGCCAGGGTCCTGGTTTGCACTTCATAAAACTGGGGGTGGGTAGTGGGGGGGAAGGAGTAAGTGCGGAAAGAAGTCCTCTCCCTGCAGTCCAATGTTTTCTTCTGCACATAGCAACACCTCGTGTCTCCATGACAGTCTGCAGAGACTGCCAAGCAAGCATGCTATAGGGCGGGAAGGAAAAGAGTTTGCCCTTCATAAAGGTGGGGCTGGGAGCTGGGGAAAGGCAGGGGCCAGGATTGGGCGACCGAGAGGACTGAACACTGCTCTTGGCTTTTTGTGAAAAGAAATGACACTCTACAACCTCTCTTCCTTGAGAATACCAGTACATTCCACGACATCTATCAAAGCACCTCTGCTGTCGAAATGTGCCAACAAAGTGTTTGAGATCTCTTTTGTTACTGGAGCATAACTCACTTTGGCTCTACACACATGGGATAGAATGGTGGCTTCAGAAAGGAGTTGAGGGCTCGGGGCACTCAGAATTGAGAGACATAGAACTCTCCCCACCAGGAGATGGGAAGACTGGTTAGCCGCCCAGAGAACTTGAGCATGATCGCCCTCTAGTGGTAATGGTGTGGAAATGCCAACATTGACCAAAAATAAAAAGGTAGAGTGGCTTTTCCAGGTCCTGAGGGGTACAGACCAGGCATCCGCAAACTACTACTCATGGGTCAAATCTGACCTGCAGCCTGTTTTTGTATAGCCTGAAAGCAAAGAATGTTGTTACAGAGTTTAAATCGTTGAAAAAAAATCAACAAGAAAATATTTCGTGATCTGTGCGGAGTGTATGAAATTCACATTTCAGTGTCCATAAATAAAGTTTTATTGCAACACTGTCACACTTATTCATCTACATATTGTCTCTGGCTGCTTTTCTGCTGCCACAACAGCAGAGTTGAGTAGTTGTGACAGAGACAATATGGCCAGCGAAGCTGAAAATACTTACTATCTGGCTTTATGGAAAATGTTTCTTGACCCATGGTCTGGATTCTGAGCCAGAGGGAAGTGAAACTCTCTTACTCAGATCCATTACTAGTCCTTAAAGTCCGTGTTCTGTTCCAGTTGCAAAGAGGCTGCCTCTTTGTAGTCAGTTCCAGGATCCGACAGAAGCTCTGTCCATAGCGAGGGGCAGAGGGAAGGGTGACTTCAATTGTCACTTATTTGCCCAAGAATATGACACATGGGAAAACTATATTCACCTTTTCTCACTGACTAGAGATAACCTCTAGCAAAGCATAAGCAAACTATACCAATTAGGGAGGTTCACAAGTAACACGTCAATAGCGTAGAAACAGCTGGGGGCGATTTGGTGCATAGCTGACAAGTGCCACTGTCCGAGAGGAGCCTGTTTCTATCAGCCCTGAGAGGTCTGGGTCCCAAACATTCTGTTTCAGCCCATCTCCTCACCCATAAAGAGGCTGATGCCCGGGGAGTGAAGAGGGGTGTCCAAGGTCCCCCAAGCCCTAGATGGCAGAGAAGGCTAAGTGCCCTTGTCTCCGACTGGCGGCTCTTCCTTCATCCTCCCCGTGGATCCCCAAAGCAGGGGCTCCCAAAACAGACCCCATTCAACATTAACAACTTGATGGACTGTTCTCAGTTCTTTTTTGTTTTGTTTTGTTCTGTTTTGTTTTTAAGATTTTATTTATTTGACAGAGTGAGAGAGCACTAGCAGAGGGAGCAGTAGAGGCAGAGGGAGAGGAAGAAGCAGGCTCCCCACTAAGCAGGGAGCCCAATGCGGTGCTTGATCCCAGGAACCCAGGATCATGACCTGAGCTAAAGGCAGATGCCCAATGGACTGAGCCACCCAGGCGCCCCTGTTCTCAGTTCTAAAATTAGAGTTCTCCCATACTTTTGGAATCAAAAGGCTTTTTTACCAAGAGAAGAGTGATAATATATGACTGCAGATTTTTTCAAAAGACCTTACTTGGCCAAAAAAAAAAAAAAAAAAAGTTGGAATGTCTCTATAGGACTGTAACAATAAAAAGAATTGCTGGTCTACAAATCCCAAAACCAACTGCCACTAAATAGAAGGCGAGGTTCAGGGATGTCTGGGTGGCTTAGTCGGTTGAGCGGCTGCCTTCAGCTCAGGTCACGATCCCAGGGTCCTGGGATCGAGTCCCATATCTGGCTCATTGCTCAGCAGGGAGCTTGCTTCTCCCCCTGCCTGCAGCTGCCCCTGGGAGCTTGTGTGCTCTCTGACAAAGAAATAAATAAAATTCTATAAAAATAAATAAAAAAAATAAAAGGTGAGGTTCCATGAGTAACTTCTAGTATGGTTCATTTATTTGTTAATTTGTTTACTTATTGACTCAACAAATATTTATTGAGGACCTACTGTGAGCCTGGCCAAGTTGGTTGTGCACCCATGTACATTAGCTGTTTCATATAAAGGATCTAATTCACTTCACAGCCCCCACCCTGGGAGGCAGTTGACATTATTCCCATGCTGCAGGAGCTCAAGGCTCAGATAGGAATAGCAACTTGCCCGGCGTCTCCTGCCAGCCAATAGCAGACTCCATGGTCCCGTGAGCTCCCTGTACCCTGCAGGTTCGTGCCAAGCCAAGAGAGAAGGCAGGCAGGGTCAAAGGGCCCAGGGGGCTGGAGCAAGGGGAACTCACCATTGAGCAGCCAAGTGATTTGGGGGACCGGGGTCCCCTGCACTGAGCACCGCAGCACAAAGTCCTGGCCCTCGACGACAGTGCAGTCCTTCAGGACCCTGGAGAACGAGGGTGCCACCTCCGGTGCGGCCAGGCCTGCAAGGGCAGAGAACACACGGGCTGTCTCAGACCACATCCAGTGGGCACAGGCACTGGGCTTTCTCAGGAGCCTGGCTTGGCCTTAACCTCTCTGCATGCTTGGAGGCAGGCTGCACCACAGGTGTGGAGACCTGGGGCCAGAGACGGAGAAACCAGCAGTGGCTTATTCATGGTCACAGAGCAGCCCAGGTCCACAAGCGCTCAGGACTTGGGCCTGCCTCCTCCTCTGGGACTCAGGCTCCTCCTCGCCTGTCCTGGAGCACCCACAGAGCTCCTTCTTCCCTGCTTTCCTGGTCCCCCATTACTCCCCAGCATCCCTTCTCTCCTTTACCACATCCCACTGGACCTGCACAATCTTGAGAATCTCTTTGTAACTGTAGAGACAAACATGCCCACTGGGAGGACATTTCAATTTTTTTTTTTTTAAAGATTTTATTTATTTATTTGATAGAGATCACAGGTAGGCAGAGAGGCAGGCAGAGAGAGAGGAGGAAGCAGGCTCCCTGCTGAGCAGAGAGCCCGATACGGGGCTCGATCCCAGGACCCTGGGATCGTGACCTGAGCTGAAGGCAGAGGCTTTAACCCACTGAGCCACCCAGGCGCCCCACATTTCAATTTTAAAGTGTTATTTTTTCCAATCCCAGGACTGGATCAAACAACAAAGACTCACATGTGTCCTAGTTTTCCAACCTGAGCCAATGGCTCAGGACTGCTGGGGGCCTGGGACTATGCATTCCTAAGTTCCCTCAGGACTCTGAGGCATATTTTCATTGAGAACCATTGAACGGAACTTTCCAGAAGCCCTCAACAGGTGGACTGGGGAAGCATTTTGTAGATTGCAGGGGGGGGGTGCTTAACTAAGAGGAATAGGGATAGATGGTCTCTTCCACAAGCAGAACATACTGCAGAAATGTCAAAGTGGCTGGGAGCCGAGAAGGGGGAAAGGATTTGGTGATTAGAAGAGGCCTCCCCTGTGCCTCTCAGGACAAGCTATTCCATGCAGCGGTGAGAGGTAAGCTATATTGTATTGTAGGGGTTTAAGGATGAAAGCTGGTACATGAGGGCTTACCACATGCCAGGCACCTTCCCACATGAGACTGTGACAGTGCCATGAGATTGTTTTCTTCAGCTCATTTTATAGACCTGGTTAGCAGTTTGTCATAGTCCGACCAGCAAAGGCAGGCTTTACACCTGGCTCTCTACCTCTGTCTCTGGACTCCCTCCTCCACACCAGAGCTCCCCTACGGGCAAGTAGGCCGTGGGAGAGCAGCTAAGTCAGAACAACGGTGCATCTGATTGGGTCTGGTGCCAAGGGAAGGGATGGACTGACTACCTCGAGAGGTGTGGGCACCTCTATCCCTTTCTTCAGCCGGCATCACATTCCCTCACAGGGAACGGCCTTTGGGAGCCATTGAAAAAAACATGGACTTCATGTCAAGCCAACATGGATTAGAAACAGGCTATCTTTTACAAGGACTGTGACCTTGGACAAGTCATTTAACTTCACCACAGCTCAGTATTCCCATCTGGAAAATGGGTGTGACTACAATTAGCTCCTCGGACCGCTAGGATAATAACTAAATGGAACAACAGAGGTAAAGCGTTTAGCACAAAGCCTGCCACACTGAGCAGGCTTTTGTGGAGTGTTGGCTGTTACCCTCAAGGAGAAGCTACACATCGAGACGAGACCTGCCATGAGTCTGGGGGTGGAAGACAGTGGAGAGATGGAGTGGGAGCTTAAGGAGCCACTGAGCAAAAAGCAGAGGTTCTTTCCTTTTTCACTAGAGCATGCTTGCAGGGAGAAGAGAGAGGCCTCTGCATGCGGGCAGGGGGACAGACGGAAAAAATGGTGGGAGAGTGAATCATCATTAAGTAAGACCTCTGGGGAGCGGGGAAGGGATGGACAGAGAAGTCCTGGTAAGGGAGACAGAGTTTTATGTGGTAACAGGAGAAAACAGAGAAAGAAGGTGATACCAGAGAAGCAGAAAGAACACACATCAGGGGACTTCTTGGTGAAGTCGTCCAGAAAGGTTTTAGAATACTCAGTGTCTCCATAGGGAGAGGGAGCCCAGAAGCACTTTTTTGCAAGGTCAGAGTAAGGGATCCCAAAAATCCGCTCCTCCACACAAGCAACAAGAACACTGGCCAAAACAGTCAAAATCCACTTTTTCAGAACTCCGGAAATTAACCAAAGGCCCACAACATTCTGAAGGGCATGCGTTGAAAAACCAACAGCTGACCGTTGGTAAGAAGAGCTGGCTTGGCGGCATGCGTAATTCCCGCCCTGTTTGTCCCGGGTTCTGTGGGAGCTTTAAAGACCACATTCTCTTTCACCCCAAACTTGCTGCAAGTATAGTCTCAGTGCACGGCTTCCATTTCGTAATAACAGCGGCCACTCCAACATAAGCCTGTGGGTTTTTAGCCTTTGCTGGACATGATGCCACGGGTCCATCCCCTGCACGGAGCCTCAGCTGAGGAGGCTCGGGCTCTTGGACTTGTGAACCCTACAGGCACTCCCACCTCCAAACGGAATGGAGACTCTTTCTTAAGAAGAAATTCATGGACAGAGTGAAAATGCCAATTAAGAAGTAAATCAAGGGGGCGCCTGGGTGGCTCAGTGGCTTAAAGCCTCTGCCTTCGGCTCAGGTCATGATCCCAGGGTCTTGGGATCAATCCCCGCATCAGGCTCTTTGCTCCACAGGGAGCCTGCTTCCTCCTCTCTCTCTGCCTACTTGTAATATCTGTCTGTCAAATAAAAAATAAAATCTTTAAAAAAAAAAAAAGTAGTAAATCAACAATACACATGTGGTGAGAAGACTACTCCCCACCTCTTCCTAAGCATCCCCAGTTTCCTTTCTTTGAGGCAACGTGTGGACCCTTCCAGATATGTTTAATGTACGCATAAGCATCTCTTTGCACATATCTACACAGATTCTCTTCCTTTTATGCAAATACATATGACACCTACAGCTCTGCACTTGGCTCTTCTCCCTTCCTAGCATCTTGGCCACGTTTCACCATCAGAGTCCGTAGGTCAGCCATATTCGTTTTACTGGCTGCATGGAATCCCACTGTAGGGATGAACCACTAAGTTCTTCTCCTTCCTTTTTTTCGGAAACGTCTATTATTGCAAATTTCAAATATATACACTAGGAAAGACAGCAGTACTGTGGATTACCATATACTTGTTTCTCAAATTTAATGATTATCAACTCACGGCCCCTCTCATTTCATTTGTACCCCCACCAGCTCCCACTACACACGGATTATTTCAGAAGCAAATATCATCTATCATTTCCACTAGTAAATAACTCATTTTATATCTCTAAAATACACAGGCATAAAAAAAAATAAAAGACTGCCATCCTATCTTAAAAATGGCACTAATTCCATTCTATCATATACCTTGTGAATGCTCAAATTTTCCTGGTGTTCTCATTAAACAAAGTTTTAAAAGGTGTCTCTATCAGGAGCCACACAAAGTCCACGGATTGTGATTACTGATATCTTTTACATATCTTTTCACCTAAGTTTCCTATTGGTTGTCCCTCCTTTTCTCTTTTTCTTGCAATTTATTTGTTGAAAAAAACAGGCAAAGGTTATTTAGCCGTTGAACTTCTAAAAGCCTGAAATTTGCTGACTCTCTCCTTGTAGTTTAATATGTTCCTCGATGGGTCAAGGGTCCCTGAATAGCATTTAAAATAAGAAGGAGGGGCACCTGGGTGGCTCAGTGGGTTAAAGCCTCTGCCTTTGGCAATGGTCACGATCCCAGGGTTCGGGGATCGAGCCCCGCATCGGGCTCTCTGCTTGGCGGGGAGAGTGCTTCCCCTCCTCTCTCTCCCTGTCTCTCTGCCTACTTGTGGTCTCTGTCTGTCAAATAAATAAATAAAACCTTTAAAAAAAATAAAATAAGAAGGAAATTTTGTAGAGAGATAGATGGGTACAAAGATATTTATCATAGTTTTGTTACAATAGTGAAAAAATGGAAACAATCAAAATATTTAATAGTAAGAGCAAGTGTAATCAGATACACTATTCTATGAAACATTATATGGCCATGAAAATCATGTTTTTGAATAATATTAAGTGATCTAGAAAGAAATCTATAGAACAATGCTCATGTAACGTGAGCAAGGTAGAACAGAAAGCAGTATACAAACAGCACAATGTCAATTTTGCTTTAAAAACATTAAAACATCATTTATTTCTGAGTCATAAAACTGTATTGTGTTTAAATCCCCACAAGGAACAGGCACAACTTTCATAAACAGATATCACAATAAACATAAAAGATGTGGGATCCCACATCATCTCATGTGACTCTCAACGCGTATATTTAGTGAATGTTTGATTCTCTGTGGTTAGAAAAGTGAGTCATGGCTCTCCGTGGACAGCTGAAGGGCCCAGAAAAGGAAGCTGTCGCCAGGGCTGGGCATGCTTATTCTGAGGTGACTCTGATGTGAACTCCCTGTCAGGAGTCACCTGTTCTGGAGCAATGACTTTGGGCTTGGCATGTGGGTGGGGATGATGCTTTTATGGGCTTGTACACCCTGTGTGGGGGCGGAAAGAGGCGACACTCCTGCATGGATGGCCCCCTAGAGAGAACCCAGGGTGACTGGAGACTTGTACTCACGTTTCACCAGGAGGGTCCAACCACAGGACACCTGGCCCCGGACGTTGGAGGCCGTGCAGCTATAGCTCCCACTGTCCCTGGGCTGTGCTCTCAGCAGGCAGAGGTAATGGCGTCTGCCTTCTTCATAAATCTCAACCATGCCTTCTCGTCTCCTCATGGGGGCACCTTCCAGGAACCAGGTCACTTCAGGCTTTGGGGTCCCTGAAACTACAGGGCGAGGTGAAGCACGTGAGGCTCCCTGAGAGTGCACTGTGCTTGTGGGGCAGGTGGGATTCTGGACCCAAGGGAGAAGCTCGTTCTGATGTGAGCTGCCCTCCCCCTGAATAGGCTCTCTTACCCCTCCCCCTGCACTGTGCATGAGTAAACGTCTCAAGAAGGAGGCAGGGTCCGTGGGGAGGAGGGATGTAGGGCGACAAGTCAGGTCTCCAGATCAGCCAAAGCCAGCAGAAGGGAGGAAAGTGCAGGAGCCCCTGTGGTTTGTTTATTGATGGTGATGGTGATGATGGATTTTCCCCTCTAGGGTGGTTAAGAATTAGGACACAGGGCCAATCCATATCCAACAATGAACAGTGGGCCACTGTTGGGTGTTCCTGCAGAATAAGGTATGTTGCTAGACTGAGTCCTTCCTATAAGGTGGCTTCTGGGTGGGCTGGGTTCTAGTCCAAGGGGCTGGGCAGATACCACTGCAGGCTGATGGAGGGAGTGACCTCCCAGGGGCTACACTGGTGGGGCGGGGTGGGACCTTGACCTTCCTTAGCTCTACTCACCCTCGCATCTGAACTTGACTGTCTGATCTTCACTGACTTCCTGGCTTTGGGGCTTGCTCTCAAATTTGGGGAAGGTGGAGTCCCTCTGGCTCTCTATGGGGATTTTCTTGGTAGCAACCTTGCTCACCACCTCCTGGCTTCCCAGACCAGTCTGCCTGGTAGGGTGAGTGGCTGGGGGGTGTGCAGCTGGCCACTCCCTCGCTTCTCCAGAAGACGAGAGGGTGCTCGAGATCAGTGCTCTGGGTTCTGGCTGGACTTTTGCAGCCTGCAGGGTGATGGTACTGGAAGTCTTCTGTAAGATGGGGCTCCTCAGGGCCTTCCTGGATGAGTCCTCGGATGGCTCTGGCTGGGACTCCTGCAGGGGCTGAGGCTGGCTACTTGGGGCCCAGGTCAGGGAGCTCCCTCTCTGGGCGCTGGAGCAGTTCCTTCTTTCGGCGGCAGACTCCAGGCTGTCCACTTTCCGCCCCTGTGTGGTTCCATTGGTCACTTCCTTCCTGATATCTGAACTGGGTGCCTTTGTTCCTCTCACCAGTGACCTGTTTGGTGGTGGTTGGGAAGGGCAATGGGAAAGAGTAAGGGGAAAGAGAATGGTTATCTGGTAACTCACAAGCATTACCCATCACAAGCATGGATTCCAGGGATCACAAAAGCCCATGAATGAAGACAGCGGGAGCAAAAGTCTCTCTCTGCAGCTTTCTCAGCTTCCCAAGGCACAGGGCAAGCCACCATTCCTGCCATTTCCTTGCCCCTCAGCTCAACCCAGAGCCTGTTCTATCTGCATTTATCCAGTCTGCCTTTATTCTCCCCCCCCAACCCCTGAGCACCACCCCAGTTTCCACCATGCAACTGCCTCACCCCCTGTCCCGGCTGCCCTTTGATCCACGGCCTGCATGGCAGCACATGGAGAGAATTCGCTGCGGGGAGAATAAGACCGAGCTTCTCAACGGAGCCCGCAAGGATGCCCTGAGTGAGCCTCTTGGACCTCACCAGACTGTCTGCACGGCCTGCCAGGCTGCCGCCACACCGATGTTCTTCTGGGGCCCCTGGGGGGCCCACCTGGCTCTCATCTCCCCACTTTCACACATGCTACTGTCCTGCTGGGCACACCCTCCCTGCGCTTTTCCTCACCTGGCTAACATTCCCCTGCAAGGGCCTGAACTCAAACATCAAGCGTCCAGGAAGGGTTTCTGCGACCCTCTAACCTCCTTCCTCTGCCTCAGACCTGCTGCAGCTTGTAACTCTGGCTTCGGGCAGCTCTGCCGAAAGCCCTTTCCCTCCGCCAGGCATCTGCCCACCCCTCGGACCTGGTGTCTAGCCAGCGCCCTTCCTAGTGACAGCTAACCGGCCTGGCCAGACGCCAGAGAAAGATGACAGCACTGTCTTCGAGTATCACTGTGCTGGTGAGCCTGCGCCCAAGCCTGTGTGGCCTACCACGGCAGGAGAACAAAACCAAGCCTAACAAGGGCCCCGACTGTCAGCCCTCCCTCCTATGCAGGGACTCAGAAACTCAGGGCATTTCTCTGTTACAACCTCTCTTTTCTTGCAGGGCATGTCAAGATGGAAACAGTGATGACAAATCCTAGACATACCTATTGGCATTATCCAAACCTGGAAGAAGGGAGAAGGGGAGACTGTTAGTGGACTATCTTATGTACCAAGAGGAGACAATGATAAGACAGCACTGGTTTTAATTTCTTAGGGAGTACTCACCTCCCCAGCTTCTGCCTGGCCCCCATCTACGCTCCTCCCACCTTCCCTCTGCATCCCTGGTGCTGAACCGCTTGGATTAACCGGATGAGCTGGGAGCTGGTCAGATCCCCAGCTCTGAGACACCATCGAGGCCTCCATGGCTGCCCTGGGCCTTCTCTGGAAGTCTCGGTGACCATACCCTGTGCCATGGGACATGTCCCGTTCACTGGCCACAGAAGGAAACCAATTGAGGGACAAACCAAAATAAACATCTGAAAATTTCAAACCCAAACAGTTTAAGTTACTTGTGGCCCTCAAAAACAAACCTTCCCAAACGATCAGTTTTGACAAATACCTGCTTTAAAAATGTACGGACAAAGTGTAATTGGATTCAGTTCTTCAAGGAAAAAAACATACTATATATATATTTTTTTTTCCTTTTTTTTTTTTTCCCTGACGCATCATTTTTAAAGATTTTATTACGGAAAATTTCAAAATGTACAATAGTAGAGAGGATATAACCAACTCTGAAAGCCATCACTCAGATTAAGGAAATAGCACCATTTTGCCTGTCTTTTTTATTCCTTTTTGTTTTAGATTTCAGAGCAGCTTCTTCTGGGAGTTATTTTAAAACACATCCCAGGCAGCATATCATTTTGTCATTAAGTACTTGGGAAGGGAGCAGTTCTTTAATTCAGAGCTAGGGCAAGTCAGGGGTGTGGCTTGACCATTCTATAATGCCTAACAGCAGGTCCGATCCCACGGTGAGCTGTGAAGTCTCATTCTTGGGTCCAGACCAGGACTTTCGGTGGTGTAGAATGAAACAGAGAATACCAGTGTACTGTGTGTGGTACAACTCAGGACTATTTTAACGGAAACAATTTGTTTATATCCATATATATGGCCTGTGTCACAACACAGAACAAAACTCTTTGGGTCATGAAAAACACTCTAGACAACAGTGGTAAAGAGAGCAAGGAGGAACAGTTTCTGAAAAGAAAAGGGAATGTGGAAGAAAAAAGTCATAGGAGAAAGAAAGGTAAGAAAGGGGGAGGATAGTGAAGGTTGTTTCCCTCCCTGCTTCTCCAAACCCCACCTTGCTCAAGGTTCCCGCTCGATAGAATGATGTTAACCCCCTTCCCCACCCACACTCCTGCTTCCACAGGCTGGACTTGGCAGAACCAAGGGGAATGTAAAGAGAAGACAGATTCAAAGAGATTTCCAGGGAAGAACTGACAGGGCTGGATGCCTGCAGCAAGGAGGAGGCAGGGGTCAAAGGAGATGCTGAAAGTCCGGTCCAGATGCAGAGGAAAAGCAGAATCCTGGGGCAGACAGAGTTTAAAGTTGAGGGAACGCCCGATGGGAAGGACAGAGAGGATGATAAGTTAAATTTTAGGCAGGTTAAATTTGGGGTCATGGCAAGGTATTTGGAATGTCCACTCTTCTGGTGGCAATCAGAGGTACAAAAAGGAATGTGAGTGAGAAAAAAGACACTGAAGACACAGGTGTGGGGCACTGTGCCGGGACATGAGTTCGAGATCCTGGCCCAGGGGGAACGCTCGGGGAGGGGGGTGGGTCAGTGGAACACGGATCTGTAACGAACAGCAGGGTATAGACACCAGGCAGGGGCATCCTGTATGAGCCCCCCACCACTTGATACCTTGGATAGAAAGCTCGGCCGACATGGAGGCCTTCCCTGACCCATTCACCACCAGGCATGTGTACACGCCCACATCATCACGGCTGACCTCGTGGATTTCCAGAACTTGTACCCCATTCTTCTCAGACATAGACACACGGGCACTTGGCTGCAGGGGAACCTCTCCCTGTGGATGGCAAGAGGGCAGCTGGGTCAGAGAAACCTGCTTACTTCATGGCACCCTCCAAGCCTGGCTGGGATGGACACCAGGCCTGGGCAGCACAATCCTCCGCTCTGGGGTCTGTCAGTGTGCTCAGAGAGCAGTCTTTGGACAATCCACGGGCCCTGACTCGAGGTCCGTGTGTGCGGTGTGGCGTCAGGTCCGGCTCAGAGCAGGTGTGTGAGCTTGTTTCAGAGATGCCCTAGTTCAAGGTGGGGAGCCTTCATTCCTCACGTTAGCTCTGCTTGGCCACCCTCTCCTTTACTCTTTTCCCAGGCTCAGTCCAGCAGAATTCCAAAATAGGGAAAAGGTGTCCCCTCACTCATTTCGGTCAGGGGCTCCCGTCTGTGAGAAAGCTAGTCTCACAGGCCTCGACCCCAAGCTTTCCCCAAGGTTCCTCCCTGCCCTGCTGAACATCCACCCCACCCCTCACACCCCCTGATGCTGCCACTCCCCTCCTCCAGCCCTTCTGCTATGCCTTCACACCACCCGGCCCTGAATGAAATACTCTCAACAGTATTTTGAGGGAGCTGGCATCATCTCTGGTCTCACAGATAAGGACACCAATGTTCCAAGAGACCAAATGATTTGCCCAGCATCACATGTTTTACAAATGAGGGAGCTGCGGCTTGACACCTAGTCTTATGACTTCGAATTCCACTCTCTGGGGATGGTCAGGTCTGTTCTGACTCAGAAATGTTATGCTGTTTGGGGAGTGTGTGGATTCTAGGACATGGCAGGCTGAGTTACAGAGGCATCGTGTACAATAGGGGCAGGGACAAGCATGGCTATCGGGCATACAGAGAACCCTGGAGAACCATCTACAGTTGAGCAGAAGGGACTGATCAGACAGACAGACACCCGTTGGTCCAAGGGCCTAACCCTCTTCATTCAGGGTCCCCAGGCCGGGACCAGAGTTGGGGCAGATCAAATCTCACCTTGAGCCAGGTGACCTGCGGTTGGGGCCGGCCAGTGATCTTGCACGAAAACCGTCCCATCTGTCCTTCTCGGACTATGGCTCGGCCCAACTTAGTAGCAAACTTTGGTGGGCACTCTCCCCAGATGCTAGGACGAGTCTCCACGGCAGGGGCAGAGAATCTGTCCCTAGAAAGAAATGAGCAGAGAGTCCAGCTGCAATTCAGATCTCTCTGCCCCCACCCACGTCACTTGAGCTGGGTCAGCTACGAGCAAAAGGCAGCCTTCCCAATCCTCTGCCTCATGCACCTTCTGGAAAGGTCCATGGAACCAAAACCTATTTCCTCTACCCCCTGATCATGCAGTGCAACTTCACGTACTAGCCTCCTTTGTGGTAAGGTACACCTGGAGTCTACCGAGCTCTGGCCCAAAGCCTGGGTTTGGGCCAACAGGCCATAAGCAAAAGTGATGTGTGCCACCTCCAGGCTAAACCCATAAAAAGCCCCTGTGAGATTCTCCACGCTCCCTCTTGCCCATCCTTCTGGCTGGATGCAGAAGATCCAAGAGAGGCTCCAAGGCCAAGAGATGATGGAACTGCAAAAGGGAAGGAGCGCAGGTCCCTGAACGATGATGGCAAGGTTCTCTGACTGTTCTAGAATACCTAAGTTGACTGCTTGAGCAAGAAATAAACTTTCCCTGTATTAAACTGTTGCCATTTGGGGGCTGGCATGTTATAGCAACTACTGTTACTTATCTTTACCAACAAAGGTTTCCTTTCCCTAAGAAGTGCCCCATATGGATGGCCTCTTCCAGGTCTGCTTACTTAAATGTGACTATTGCCTTGACTGTCAGCGATCCCTGCAGACTCCGGGCACACAGTACACTCCCTCAGTGTGTAGCAGCTAGACCGCTCAAAGGGGCTATCCCTCCAGGCTAGTAGGTCAGGAGGCACTGTGCAACAGCCACATCATATCCCAGGGGGCTTTTGCTATTACAACCCAGGTTGCCCAGGAAGACTTATGCCCCAGACCTGTTCTGTCAGGTCAGCAGAAAAAGCTAATGCCCCCTTACCCTGGTTTGAACATCCCACAACTTACCCCAAGGTTTTAGAAACAGCAGGCTGACCATGCTTCTTCATAAAGCCCCCTGTGAGAAGGAAACAGAGAGAGAGGCTTGAAGAGTCGGGTCTGAGCCACCAACTTGGAGCAACGAAGGTCAGGAAGAGTCAACCACAGAAGTAGGGTGGGATAATGCCGGGAAACAGTTCACCTTGACTGAGCCCATCCTGGGCCAGGCAGGACACCAGTGATATGTATCACTTAAGGCTGGTACTAAGTTGTCCTTCTAGTTCTTAAACAGAAGAGAAAAAGGAGTCATAGAGCCAGTGTTAGTGTAGAAACGTTTCCATGCACACCTGTTCTAGATCATTCAACCATTCTGCTGAGCCAATGGACCTTCTACTCTGGGAATTATCGGTGGTGATCCAGAACCTCTCTAGAAGAGGACCCTGGCGGAGCGAGGGAGGGAGACGCACATACATCTCTCTCACCGGATCTATTCACGCTGGATACAATCACCATTCCATCCTCCCACGTGTGGCTCAGCAAACAGCAAGATCTGTCCTGCTGGCGCGGAGCAGACCCCTGGTGCTGGGCTCACCAGAACCCGCACCAGTAGCTCTGTGGACACTGCGGGTCCTGGGTAAGGTGCTATCATGCCGGACAGGATGTGGTTAAACAGCAAACCCAGTCAGATGAGGGCATGGAGAGGGACCATTCCTAACGTGACCAGGAACAGGAAGTGACCATAACGTGCAGGGGGAAAGGAGGACATTTCCGAGATAGTGATCAGCCTGGGAGTTGTTCTCTTTTTGCCACAAGCTGGGAATGTTTATAAAACCCCACTCAAGGCACACACAGAAAGCATGGAAGTCATTCCCTGAATATCAGCAGGCAACTGCAATGGGAAATTTGCAGGGTGTTTACTGGAAAGGGTAAACTTCCTTAAATTCCAGCACCCATCGCATCTGTACGAATGCGTAGGAAGATGGGAATGGGGGCTGCGTGTTTCCTTTGGCGTATCTGGCTCAAGGATTAAAGAACCTTAGTGAGAAAGGATTAATAGCAAACACCAGCATTACATGTAAGCTAGGGTTCCAGGCCACTGACAATGATTATCTATGTATCTCTATTTAACATCACTCTGTCACGAGTTGTGTATGGTTTTCATTCCATAATGTGGGTTTGGTTCTTGTCACTCAATAGTGTATTCAAGGTTAAAAGGACTTCTAAGCAGATAAAAGGAGAAACTTGTGCAGGGAGGACCCAACTGACCATCACCAGCAAGATGCTGGGGCCCCTCAGATGATCGCCCTCCAGATGCTGGAGGAAGGACCAGCCAGTCAGTCCTTTTTGAAAGTATTGGAGCTGGGGCGCCTGGGTGGCTCAGTGGGTTAAAGCCTCTGCCTTCGGCTCAGGTCATGGTCCCAGGGTCCTGGGATCCAGCCCCGCATTGGGATCTCTGCTCCGCCTGGAGCCTGCTTCCTCCCCTCTCTCTCTGCCTGCTTCTCTGCCTACTTGTGATCTCTCTCTCTGTCAAATAAATAAATAAAATCTTTAAAAAAAAAAAAATGAAAGTATTGGAGCAAATGAGAATCCTAAGCTCTGAAGAGGCTCTGGTCTTAGACCAGCACCTTCCTTTCTGGGCCTCAAAATCAAAGGGAATGATGCTAAAAGTAGAAAAGAAAGTTTACAAAGCTGTTCATTTCAGTCTTGCTGGTAACAGTAAAAATTAGAAACAGTGCAAACGTCACACAGTAGGAAGAATAATAAGGAAAGTATACCATTAAACATCTTATTCTGCCATCAAATCATGTTGAAGAGTCCACGAGACAGGCAGAAATAGGTCACGAAATGACAGGGTTTGCTCTTCAGCACGTTCCACTTGGCCAGTGAGCCTCTGTACTCCCCTGAGCTTGTCCTGACCGCCATCTTGCCAGACCCAGGGGGCAATCCTGTTCCCCGGCACTCAGGTGCTCAACAGCGTTTGCCGTGGGGCCACTCCACTCCCAAGTGCCTTCTCCTCCAGACTCTCCTGCTCTCACCAGGTTCCGAGTCTTCTTCAACCACCTTCTCTATTCCACCTTTGCATTTGGGAGTGCCCTGGGGCTGAGACCTGGGTCCTTGCTTTGCACTTCGTATTCCTGCCCGCCCCCCCCCCAACAACCCCAGGAGGTCTTACATCATCCAATCACTTTAAATATCACCTATAAGCTGATGACTCTCAAACCATGTTCCCACCAGAACTTCCTGTTCATTCAACAGAAGTATCCAGAAGAGTGCCCAAATCCTTACAGGATTCAAATCCTTGTGAAATAAAGGCATTTTTATGAAAAGAAGAGCAGGTTACAACATTATCTATTCAGTGTGATCTTAACTAGAAAAAATAAAATAAAGTATCAAAACACAGGAAAGCAACCAGAAGAAAATACATCGAAATTTATTAGTAGTGATTGTTTTGGGGTAGTGGGACTATGAGGAATCGGTTCAGCTGTATTTTTTAAAACCTAAAAATATGACAGTAAAGACAAAAACAAGAGGAGGTCTAGTTACCAAAAATAAAGAAAAAAAAGGAGGGGTGGGCAAGTGAATAGGGCCTCTTGCACCTGCTAACACCAAAGCATTCAGCCACACACCCAATCACTGAGGCTCCCTCTGAAAAATATCTATGTACCGTTCACGGCATTTTTTTTTTTTAAAGATACCTTTTTTTTTTTTTTTTAAAGATTTTATCCGTTTGACAGACAGAGATCACAAATAGGCAGAGAGCCAGGCAGAGAGAGACGGTGAGGGGGGCAGGCCCCCCGCCGAGCAGAGAGCCCGATGCGGGCTCAATCCCAGGACCTTGGGATCATCACCTGATGAGCCTGAGCAGAGGCTTTAACCCACTGAGCCACCCAGGCGCCCCTTATCATGCTACCTTATCACTCACTTCACATTGGAGCAAAGATTTGATAAAAATTAGACTGATCATCTGATGAAGGGATGAACAAAATGTGGTCTATATATACAATGAACTATTATTCAGCCAAACAGAGGAATAACATTCTGACACATGTAGCGACATGCAAGAACCCTGAGAAAATCTGCTAAGTGAGGAAAGCCAGACTCAGAAAAACGTCTGATTCTATTTTGACGAAATGTTCAGAAGAGGCAAGTGGAGAGAGACAAAGTACATCAGCAGTTGCCAGGGCCTAGGGGAGGAGGCAGATGGGGAAGACTGCTCAGTGGGAATGGGCTTCTGTTCAAGATGATGAAAAGTTCTGGAACTAGATGGTGGTGATGGTCACACGACTTGGTGAATTGTCCTTAATGTCACTGAATTGTATACTTTAAAATGGCTGCAGTGGTAAATTTATGTGTGCTTGAACTACAATAAAAAACAGAGCAAGCATTTTGAAGATTCTTGGGAGATGAACATCTTAATCCAAAACGCTAAAATTCTTTTATTCCTTAAAAAAAAAAAAAAAAAGCGAAACTATGGCATTGCCTAAAAGAAGAGCAAAAGAACACTGCTTGAAGGCACTTCTGAATCAGGACGAGAGCAGTTTATGGCTGATCCGAAGGTAACACAGCAAGCAGTCAGCTAGCAATGAAATGGGGTGCTTATTTTAATGTGAGTTAACACCAGCGAGTTGACATCAAAACGAAAAGAGAATTTGGGCTAAGATAACTAACAAGGTCTATTTATAGGCAAAAATTTGAAGTTGTAAGTTGTCAGATAAGGCAAAATTAATTTTGTGAAACTATGAAATCTGGCAGAACAGTAAGTCTACGGAGAAAAATAAGTGGAAAGGGGATTAGGACGGAAATGCCAAAAATAGAAGAGTAAGTTAAGAGAATTGGTGAAGACAGGATCGAGTTAGTGAGAGGGGAAAAAAAGGCCAAGGCACTGAAAGTATTTAAACAGTTCTCTTAGGTTTTTCAAGGACGAGTAAAAGAGAGTGCTGGCAGGTTTTAGGAGTGAAAAGTTCAACGGCGGGGGAAACTAGCACTTTTTGTTAAAGCATACAGAGACACTGGGTTGGGACAGAGAATGCTGCCGACAAGGGGAATAATGGGATCAAGATGGTAGGAGACCGAATGCTTCCAAAATACATGATGATATAACTTATCATCCAAATAGGGACTCTTGACACTGGAAGGGACATAATTAATCATTCTCCCGGGACAACAGGAGTAAACCAGGGCTGTTCCAGGCAAATCAGGGAGCAGTCACCCTGCCTGCAGCCAACTTCAAAGTGAATTTTAAGGATTTCTTAAAACAGTGGTTTTAAACAGAAAAAATGCCCATTTTTTAATAACAGATAGTAATGTCCCCGTGCCATCCATGGAGTTCACTGCTAACCACCCATGTATGATCTCAAAAAGAAAATAAATGAAAGCCCTAACTAAAATATTAACAAAAGATAAAAGGAAAGTAAACTATAATAATACTTATTTCAATCTGTAAGTGTTCAAGCACGACTGTTTCAGGTAAGCGAGAAGATATGAAGACACTTGCCCTGACTCATGGCCATTATCTGGATTTAAAAGCAAGTGATCAAGCCATGCAAGGTACTAGAAGTCCAGGAAAATGAAAGGAGATAGGTATTCATGTGGACACTTAAAAATAAAAAGAGTTGAAAAAAGAACTATTTCTCAATAAAGAGAGAAAGAAATTAAAAAGAAGAAAAATATTAGGATAGCCTAAAAAGGGGTAGTGTTAAGATCAATGGCAAAGTGGACATATGATATAAAAAAGAATGTACAAGGGGCACCTGGGTGGCTTACTAGGTTAGGTGTCTGCCTTCCGCTCAGGTCCTGATCTCAGAGTCCTGGAATTGAACTACGAGTCAGGCTCCCTGCTCAGCAGGGAGTCTGCTTCTCCCTTTCCCTCCACCTGTCCTTCCTCCTGCTTGTGCTCTCTCTCTCTCTCAAATAAATAAAATCTTTTTGAAAAGAGTGCAAAATAACCTTAAAGTAAGATAATATAGCAAGACAAGTTATAGAGCACTGGGATACAGAAAATGAAAAACCGAAGACCGTGTGGAGTATGTGTGTTGGGTGGGGGGGGATGGTGTCACTAACTCTCTCCCCTTTCCTCAGATTTCCATCTTCCAAAACCTGATCCGCGTTTAGATCTGACTCGTTCTTCCAGGACTAGCCCAAGTTCTTCCTCTAAGAAGACATCACAGACCATCTCAGCCTCCAGAGGTCTCCTTCTCCTCTGAGTTTACAAGCCCATGTGTGGATTGTTGGCCATGCTCCCTTGGCTGGAGTTGCGCTTTCTCTTAGCTTTTCACGCGCTGATGTCCTATCTGACCAACCAGGTTCCTGCAGAAAGGATTTGACCAAGTACTGTGTCTCCCACACAACATCCCACATAGTTACCACCTCATAAACTGGCTCTTCTGTACAGCAAGGAAGACATGAGACTTTTGCCGAGATGGTCTTGACATGCAAATATTTCATGGGCAAGAAACCCATGGGGCACAAAGAATGATGTTCATTCCTAACACATTTTTACTATTAACTTTGACGAGACAGAAAAGGACAATGACTCAGAGCATTTTACAATTCTGACTGGATTGTTTAATAGGGTGCAGGCCCCTACCAAAAGGAAGGGGCATCAGAGAGTGCTAGAAACTGAGAAGAGTTTATACAAAATATCAATGGGTAATAGAATTACAGGTCTGTAGGAAGGTGGAGAATGTAGATTTTAAAAAGACATTACAAGAGAAATAAGAGCACACACACTAGTACATGGAGAATCACAACAGACGTTCCTGAGGTAGACAATAATTGAAGACTCAGCCACTATAAACAGACGTGGGCTCAAAATCCAGAATCTCATTGATCTAATCCAATGTGAAAATAAAAAGAATCTGAGAAATCTGTCCCTGGGAAAGCGGAGCAGCAAAAAAGGTGGCACAGGAGAGTTTCCTACAAATCCCAAATCCCCCAAGAACGCTGGCACCAGTATAGCCAGGATAGTGGTCCCTAGGGTCACTCTTAGCCCTTATGTTCCACGACATGGGGTCACTCTCCCCAGGCTCGCCGGCTGACCCTTTTTCTCCCACACAGTCAGGGAGCCCTGGCTTGTAGGACAGGGGTTTCATGGGGGTATAGAGAGTGGATGCTGCAGGACAGAGGCCCGGGGGACATGTGCTTGGGTGGACAATGTGCAGGAGGCCGACCTTCTGGAAGAGGAGTGCCAGGCCGACCTAGCGGGAGCGCAGGCCTTGTTTGGAACAGGGGCAACTAAAAGGCAAAGCATAAAACCTATAGATCTTGCCATCCAGTGGTGGATAAAGGAGGAACAGAGGAAAATCTATCTTTCTGGGATAAAGGGATAAAGTAACAAAAGTGAAACAAGGGAAGCAGAGGTGAGGGGGCGGAGGTGAGTTGCTTTCTATTGTTTCACTGGCCAATGTGCTGTTGTTAAAAGATACAACACATTGATCCCTCTGGTTTGGATCTGGGACATGCCTTCTACAAGGAGAGGGAAACAATATTGCTCAGTCAATTTTCAGGAAATCGATGCTTAAAGACAGGAGACCAATGGCAGCCCCCTCCCCCAACACACTTTAGTGAGATATTCTGCCTAAGTCAAATCATCTCATTTTCTTCCTTGATCCCCTCCAATGGCTTTCCATCACCAGCGTCTATCCCCTGCCTGCCTCTCCAGACCTATTCTTACTCTGCTGACCCCACTAACTTTCTCACTATTTCTCACTCTAAATGATGTCTGCATAAAGACCCATAACTCTTTGTCTGGGCCCTTATTTCTGGTCTCAGGAGCAGACTCAGTTCACACAGAGGGCAAGCCAGGGTGATGGAGAGCTCTTGTCTCAGGAAGGAGCCTCAAGTGAGGGCAGACGGAGATCTGGGATGGTGGAGTGGTAAACACTTCCCCCCTTCAGTTAAATCCGCATTCCTAGGGCTACTCTTCTCCCTTAAATCCCATGATGTGAGATCCTCCTTCCTCTTGCTATCACATTCCAGGCAGTCGGTTACCGGCTGTCTTTCTCACGCATAGTCAAGGAGCTCTTAATTCTACTACAAAAGTTATACTTGTTCCTTGGTTATAGTCTCTCTTTCTCAGCAGCAAGTAGATCTCAGGGGTCAGGGACCCTGTGTGAGCCACCCTGCATTTTCGCCAGGGCCTGACCCAGAGAGGAACAGAGCCACGAATAGGGTGATGGATACAGGAATCTGCTCTTTACTCATTGGAGACATTCTATGATGAGGGGGGCATATCTTTGGTTTGTGGCAGAGACAAAAGTGGGCAGCCTCAGAACCCTTCACCTCCGGTGGTGGGGGGAAGCTGGGGAAAGAAGTCCATAGTGGGGGAGAAGGAGGATTCTGCTTGAAGGCTGGAGTACGTAGCAGAGAGAGAAGAAAGAGTGATGATGGCCAAGGCCAGGTCCAGAAAGGAGTGTGTGTGGTGGGGAACGGGGACTAGATTTTTGTCCCTCCTATTTATTTCAAAGAAAACTCCCTAAGAGGAGGGACCTCCTGTCTAAAACTACTCCCCAGTGAATACGTATTCATTATTTTAAATTTTACTTAAAAAAAATTGTTCATTGCATTCTAATGCAGAGTGGTTAATGGCTTGGAATTTATTTTTCAGAGATGAAAATAACCTTGATCCACATCCTCTGAAAGTACTGCTTTTGCTACTCCTCTCCCCCTAGAATACGTCACCCCTATAAGCTTCCTCACTGCTCAGGGCACTGGACGTGTCAAGCACGGCCAGGATAACCATGTAAGTTATTATCTAAACTGGGATCCTTCTGAAAGTCAAAGGAGGCTCAGTTTATCATGACATTGGCAGAGTAGGCATAAATCAGATAAACGGTCACCCTAAGGATACCCACCATGCCCACAGGGCTGCAAAAGGGGCAAGCACCTGGCAATCACGTTTTATGCTCATCGCCATGCCCCTTATAGGTACAGATGGGAACATGGCTGTACCCGTCCTCAGGATGATCAATCCCAATCTTGCCAGCGACATGGAGGAAGGAATGGATACGGGCTAGCTCTGGTTGTGTCATACCCGTTCTCTACACATCTTCTCCTGGTTTTGTGGCTGCTTTCTCACAACTTGTGTGCACATGTTCCCATTCTGCCTTTCCAGGCCATATCACATACCACTGCTAGCTTTTATAGCTGCCCTGTGTTACTCAGCTGATATTCCAAATGGATAGTTACAAAAGGAGAAATATGTCAGTCAGATTGCATGAAATACTTTGGGGATATTCTGATAAAGTATTTAGCGCTGGTTAATTTTATGCATCAATTTAAGTGAGCTGTGGGGTGCCTAGATATTTGGTCAAACGTTATTTTGGATGTCGGTGTAAGGGTGCTTTGGTGTTTTTTTTTAAGGTTTTATTTATTTGAGAGAGAGAGTGCCCGTGCAAGCAGGGAGAGCAGGGGTGGAATGAGACGGACAAGCAGACTCCATGCTGAGTGTGGAGATTGACCTGGGGCTGGATCCCACAACCCTGAGATCATCACTGAAAGCAAGGTGAAAGCGGGAGTCAGATACTTAACCAAATGAGCCACCCAGTAGCCCCTGCACGAGGGTGTTTTTGGATGAGATTAACATTGAAATCAGTAGATTGAGTAAAACAGATTGACATCACTAATGTTAGTGGGCCTCATCCAACCAGTTGAAGACCCAAATAGAAGGAAAAAGTGAGGAATTCCTCCCATGTGACTGCCTCTAAGCTGGGACATGGGTTTTTCCTCTGTGGTTGACTTAGACTGAAACATCAGCTCTTCCGGTTTTGGAGTCTGCCGGTCTTTGCACTGAAACAACCCCATCAACTCTCTTGGCTCTTGGGCCTTCGGACTTGGATTAGAACTACACCATTGACTCCCCTGGGTCTCCAGCTTCTGGACTACAGATCTTGGGACCTGTTAGCTTCTATGATTGTGCGAGCCAATTTCTTGAAATGAATTTCTTTCTACATATATAGGTATGATCTATTCTGTTTCCTGGAGTCCCCTGACAATTAGTATAAGCACTAGCCTACCGGTTCTTGAAGCATTGGTACCCATAGGCAGCAACAGCAGCATCACCAAGAAACTTGTTAGAAATGAAAATTCTTGAGCCCGTCCCAACCTACTAAATCAGAAACTCTGGGGCAAGGCCTAGCGTGTGTGGTTCCAGAAGCCCCTCAGGTGATTCAATATATGCTTACATTTGAGAATCACTATATTGGGCTAAATATGTCACATCGGTCATTGAATCCTTCCTTGTTCTCAAAGTGTGATGCAGGGACCAGCAGCATTGGCATCACCTGGTACTGGTTAGAACTGCAGACCCTGAGGCCCTACTCCAGACCCATGGAATCAGAATCTGCATTTTCAACAAGATTCCCAGGGGGATCTGTGGGTCCCTGTGTTTGCACTCAGCAATCCTGTAAGGTGAGTATGAGCCATCCTGAGGCCTGGACCTCTTCTGGGCCTGCAAGTTTGGCTTACCCTGGGCTCCTGAGCTCAAGTCTTAAAATTAGCCCTCTATTACTTAAAATGACTTAAGTGACTCCCTGGTCCCTGGAACACAAAGGGCCTTCTGAGACTCAGACCATCAAGTCTGGGGCACAGCTGTCACTTCAGCCCTGTCCCTCACTGCACCCAAAGTTCTAGGCTCACTCTGTGGAAGTGACTGGCCGGGACCACTCACCACCTTCTTCATATACGTGGATTTTATTTTTTCTCTGTGTAAGTCTTGTTTATCCCTATTCCAGTGGGACCTTCTAGAGCTATGCTGTCCAACACGATAGGCATTAGCCATATGTGGTCACTGAGCTCTTAAGATAGGACTAGTCTGAATCGAGATGTTGCTGTAAGTGCAAAATATTTCCCAAAGCCTAAAAAATGTAAAATATTACCTTAATAATTTTATGTTGATTCTATCTTGGATATACTGGGTTAAGTAAGATATTTTATGGAAACTGACTTTACCTGTTTTTTTGAATGTGGCTACTAGAAAATTTAAGATTATGTATGTGGCTCACATTGTGTTTCTATGGACAGCTCTGCTGGAGAACAGGCCTGTGGCCCCTCTATTAGAGAGGAAAGCTCCCAGAGGGCAGATGCCATGTCTCTTTTTTGGTCTGTACCCAGTCTCTGCAAGCAGCCCCCTGGAGGCGGGTGAGTGTCGGGACTGGCCACAGAGAGCCCTTCCAGGGCTCACTGTAGGTCTGCACCCCAGCATCTAAGGCGATGAACAGTCCTGTCATTGAGGCACTCATGCTCATGAAGGATGTTACATGTTTCCTGGCCCCAGATACCAGAGAGGAAATCAGACGAAGGAATATATTCCTCTATTCTCCATGCAAAGATTTCTCTCTGGACGTAGTTTTCAGGATATTAACAGCAGGTTCAAATACTACAAGGCCTCATTTACCAGGTACCTACTATCTGCCAGTGCTGCACCGTTCCTTACACAACCCATGGGGCAGCTGTGGGTTCCCGTTTACAGAAAAGGAAATAAGGCTCCAAAAGGTGAACGTTCCCCAGAGTTAGAAATCAGTGGAGCTAAAATCCAAGACCATTTAACAATAGTGCCTTCCGGTCTGAACCACTAGGGCATTGGAAGTTTTCACATGAATTATACTCTTCATTCTAGGACCTCTGCTCTTTCTGAACAAGGAGCATAGCACAGAGTTGGTGAGCAGGCTGCTAGAGCCCCTTTGTAAGAATTCAGGCTTCCTTCCAGACCTGTGGTCTACGGGGTGGTCTTAAGCCACACACCGGCTGAAACTGGCCTTTGGTGCGGAAGCAGAATGCATACAAGCCCACTCACATTTAAAGATGCTGCAGTCTTTAGGCCATTCTCTGTGTCCTAGGATTAGAAGACATGAAACATCTTCAGTGGTCTGGGCCTGAGTCTCCCCACATGAAAACCAAAGGAGAGGACAGGGTTTGGGAGCCTTCTTGAGAGCTCTCCTGCCTTCCTTCCTCCCTGTTGCCCACGTCTCAGCTAAGCAGGAAAAATTTTAGTAGGTCATCAGCTCTAACTTCCTCAATAAAGGCAACTGAAAGAAAGATTTCATATTGCTTGGGGTTTATATACCTCCTCTGTATGCCTAACCCATTCCATTCCTTTAAAATGGATCACAGAAAACAAAGGCTAGCACAGTCTACAGACACCACTGAATTTAAACCCTTGATCTGCAGAAACAGAAGTCCAGAGGTTTAAAGTTACACATATGATTGGCAAAAGTTGGGACCAGTCCCTTGGACTCCTGACTCATAATTCCCCATTCCCCCAGCAATAAACAGAAAGCCAGAAAAGGAGTATTATAGACTGAATTTTTGTGTCAGCACCCAAATTCCTAACCCTCAGTGTGACTGTATTTGGAGATAGGGCCTGGGAGAAGGTGATAAAGGTTCAGAGGTCATAACGGTGAGGCCCTACTCTAGCAGAGCTGTTGCCCCTGTAAAAAGAGAAAGAGACACTGGGGTGTTCTCTCTCTGTCGTTGTGAGGACACAGGGCCATCTGCAAGCCAGGAAGGGAGCTCGCACCAGAAACCAGACCCCAGCTGCACCTTGACTTCAGACTTCCAGCCTCTAGAACTATGAGAACATAAGTTTCTGTTACTGAAGCCATGCAGTGTATAGTATTTTGTTATGACAGCTTGAGTTGACTAATACAGGGGGGAAAGTAATTTTTCTTTGTGAGCCTCAACTCAAAGTTTGGATATTGAAAAGTACAGGGGAAAGCACAGTACCGGAACTGTCCTAGGTGAGGGCCATTCAGAGACTCTGCTCAGGGGCCACTTTCCATCTGGAATGTTCCAGCCCATAGGCAGTTGAAGGTCATTGAAAGGAATGAGTCACTCAGTTAAAGAATTTGGGGAAAGCATCCAAACTATGTGCATTCTGTTCCGTGAAACAGCCTGTCTTTCCATGATGTAGAGAAGCAGGGAAAACATTGGCCCAGGTGTGCCTCACCCATTCTGGAACCTTTCCTGGTTACCTTAATCCTCACATACAGTGTCCCTCAAAACCAGGCTGGGAACACTGTCCCCTGAGAGGGAAGAAAGTGAGACGGGACTTCTGGCTTATTAGCCCTTAGAAAGGCCTGGAAGGGTCGAGGGAACCTTGTCATACCTCTGAGGGTCTGACAAACCCCCATGTCCTTTTGGACATCAGGCCTTTAAGCAGCAGCCAGTGGCGTGAACTGGAAATGGTCCCTCCAGTCGGGGGGTGGTCTTCACTATGTGGGGGTTACACTAGCGGCAAAAGAAACAGTTTTACTGGTGGTCAAGTATTTTTCCTGGAAGTTTTAAAGTTAATAAAGTTGATAGAATCTCTTCAGTACACAGGGGGTAAAAAAGACAAAATAATTAGTGTTAACACATTGGTATATTTATCTCCTATATATTTTTCTGAGTTTTACAACATTTGTATAGATAGGCGAGTATTACTTTATAAGGAGGATAAGAAACACTGTTCATCTCAGGGTCTATCCTGTGCTGGGAAGTTTTCTAGATGCTAGAGATACAGCATAAACAATATCAAGAGCCTCGCCTCCTAGTTTCTAGTTAGAGGTGAGGGTGGAGGAGAGAATAAAGAAATGAGAAGCAGGAAGAGAGCTAGAAGAAACTATTGAGGGAGAGTGAGAGGATGGAGAATCCTAGGGTTGAGGAGGTCAGAAAGGGTCAGCTAAGGAGGGGACATGTGAGCAGAGACCTGAAGGAGGTGAGGGCTGTGGACGGAGCTCTTGCTTTGATAGGGAATGGCAGGGGAAGGCTCTGAGGCTAGCTCAAGGAAGGGCAGGGTTCCTGGCCAAGAGTGGTGGATGGGTCTAGAGAGCCAGGAGGGGCAGTCTGGTCTCAGCCTCAGTGTGAGGGGAAGCCATGGGAAGGCTGGAACAGCAAAATGAGGTGACGTGAGTTTGACATGACTCCTAGGGTGTCTCCCTCGTTCCTCGGAATGTTTTTCCCATTAGATTAAATGGTCCTGAGTTCAAGGATGGGCGTGCTTTCTCTTGTGTGTTTCTCTTCTGCCCAAGAGAGGGCAGAAGCAGGAGCTGCAGGCCTTGGGCAAGTGGATAGCTCATCTCCCACCACAGCTCTCGCTTCCTAAAACTCACCTTCCACCATCAACTCCACAGTCACCTGGCGGGCACCACTATCATTGGTGGCTTCACAGGTATACTTTCCTTTGTCCTCCTCCCGGACAGCATGAATCACAAGGCTGAAAGCTCCCCGGATACCGCAGTCCAGCAGGAAGCGGCCCCCACTGGTGATGGGTTGCCCATTTCGGTGCCACGTCACGTGGGGCTCTGGGTAACCCCGGACCTTCAAGGAGAAGAAGAAAGGGTAAAAAGAGCTTACACTTCAGAAGTGGTTCCTATGTGCCAGGTGTGGTTCTGAGTGCTTTACACGTCTTAACTCCTCATTAACTCATAACATTCCTTGAAGCAGATAGGACTTCTGCGACATAAAGAAACGGAGGCACAGAGTGTCTTGTGGTAGATTCCTGAGGTCTCCAAGGTAGAGAATGGCAGAGCCAGGCATCCTGGCTCCAGAGCCCACTACACAAGTGATTCAAGCCTGGTTGCATATTGGAATTCCCAGAGGAAGCTTAAAAAAAAAAATGCCACCGCCTAGCTCCTACCTTGGACCAATTAAATCAGAATCCCAGAGGATGAGGACTGAGCGTGAGCATTCCAGACCAGTGCTTCCCATTCGGACACGCCAATAAATCACTTATTAAAATGCAGATTCTGCTTCTCTAGGTCTGGCAAGGGGCCTGAGATTCTTCAGTTCAGACAAGGTCTCGGGCAATGCCGATGCTTCTCGTCTCTGGAACTCACCTTTGAGTTGCCCAGGATGGAAGCCACGCTAGCCACACGTGGCCGTGGAGCCCTCCAAATGTGGCTGGTCCTAACTGAGCTGTACGGTAAGTATAAATGACACACTGGGTTTTGAAGACTTGATGAAAAAGAGAATGTAAAATTCTCTTGATAATTTGAAAATATGGACTACCTGTTAAAAGATCATATTTTTGACATGTTGGGTTAAGTGGAATGTGTTGTTAAAATTAATTTCACCTGTTTTTTTACTTTTTCAATGGGGTACTAGAAAAGTTACAACACCACCATGCGTTTGTGTGATGTTTTTTGGGAGAAATGCGGCTTTAGACCACTCTGTCTCCAATACTAGTCAGCAGCTAACATCTGTTGAGTGCTAAGTACTAAGCACTCTTGTAAGTACCTGACACAGGTGAGCCTTACAGTGACTTGTTTGGAGAGAAGATATTTCCCCAACGAGGAAAAATTAAGAGAGTTAAATTCCAAGAAAAGACATCACCTTGAGTTTCAGACAAAGAAGTTTCCTTTGAGCCCTGAAACTCAACAGGCCCATGAGAATGGGCAGATCTTCAGAGGAGTGGGGTTCAGACTGGCCCATCAACGTGTGGCCTGGGACCCAGAATGAAGAGATTTTAGCACTGGACAGTGCACAGCAGACAACACAGAAGTCTCCTGAGAAAGAAGCTGTTTGCGTTATAAAATGGTGGTACAATAGCTTTTATCTGTGTATCCACTTTAAGATAAGAGACAGCGAATATGGATGGAACAAAACCAAAATTTGTTGGATGACCCCAAACGGAATTCACAAAGAAAGCCTTCAATGACCGCCTCACACCCCAGTAAGGTCAGCAAAGATGCTATATTAGCACAGGGGAGAGCATCCAAACTTGGCATCCAAACACAGTGAGCTCCCTGAGCACGCCAGTGCAGAAACAACTGCGCTAACAATTTTAGGGGTCATTGTTGGACTGTGCTCGCCTCCCTTCCCAGGCATCCCACCTCCAGCTCATCCTCAAACCCATTTCTCAGTAGCCAGGATGCAGATGTCTTCCTTGGGAAGGAAGCCCGGAAACACAGGGAAAGTCCCCAAAGTGAACAATCCCCTCTTTGGTTATTCCATAGTCACCCGTCAGCACAACTTTATAAATCTCACAAGGCCTGCCTCCCCATCCTCACTAATTAGTAGTTTGGCTTCAATTTAAAAAAAGAACAACAACAACAAAAAAACCCAAAAAACAAAATTCAAAACTTCAAATCAATATTGCCCATCTTATTTATAAATTCTGGAAACAAAAAAATCCCTTTCCTATTAAAATCTAAGCCATATTCATGTCAGAGATTGAGTATCTGTGAGGGAATGCTGAGATTCTGAAGTCTATCCCCTGGAAGCAGTCAACAGTGTTTGTCACCAAAGCACTCATACCCTCTCTGAGGTGGGTGGTGGTGAGGCATCTCCCTTCACTTGGACAGATAAACTCTGACATCTGTTACAATATGAAACAAAGGGTTACTGGTGGTTGTCTCTGGGTCTCTACTCTTTTTCTTTACTGAACAATTATCTTCTGGTATTTCTGCAAATAACATATCTGGCATTTGTGAAATTAAAAAAATGTAAATGAAGATACGTGTTTCCTTTTTTTTTTTTTTTTTACGATTTATTTATTTGAGAGAGAGAGAGAGAGGGAGAGAAAGAAAGAGGTGGGGGAGGGGCAGACGGAGAGAGACTCTCAAGCAGACTCCACCCTGAGCATGGAGCTGGAGATGGGGCTCCATCCCACAACCCATGAAATCATGACCTGAGTCAAAACCAAGTCAGATACCCGACCAGCTGAGCCACCAAGGCATCACATTTCTTTTATATCAGCATGTATAATGAACGTACAGCACATTCATTAATGTGTTGAGGTCCCCAAGGGCTTCCATTCCACACAATGGAAATAGAAGCACTCTACAAATAAACACTATGCGTCTTTGATGGTGACAAACGTTGTGGACCCATATAAAGTCATGTCATCCTGTGATGCTATCTTGGCAAAGGTTCATATAGAGGAACATCAGACAACTACTTCATTAAAGCATGTTTTTAGAAAACAACTAAGGAAAGATACACTTTCCTACAAAAGGAAGCCCTCGGAAGTCTGGTGCTATCCTGAGTTTGCGAATCACTGTGATCTTCTCCTCTACCTCCAGAAGATGATTACAGAGCCTCCTGTGAGCTTCAGAGAAAAGGAGTGTAGAGCATTGTAATGGGAGGAGAGAAATCATTAACTGCACCAAAGGCATGGTTAGCATTCCATTAGCAAGTACTCTGGCCCCCTGCAGCAGGGTGGACTCTGGTGGCCCGCAGGCCTGGGGGCATAAATGATTAACTGGGGACTTGGCAAGTGTTTCCATCCTCAGGAACTGGGCTCCCTCCTTCCTTTGAATTTTCCTCTTGCTTTCTACACCACCCCTTGCTCCCACCAATTTACCTCTGAGATACCCTACTAAAATAAATTTTAGATTTTTAAAGATCCTGAAACTGGCGCCTCTTAGAAAGTTGCAGTTTCTAGTGGGACTTTTGTACCACCTTGTAGCTGAAGCACAGGCAAGGATTTCTGTGACCTTGCTTGGGTTCCCAGGTCTGAAATGATTTGCAACTCCAGTTCTTCTCTTCCCAATAGGAGAAAAACTTGTTCAACCACTACGTAATATTACCTAAAGACAATCAGCTTCATAGAAACCCATTTTTACTGTCTGCCCACTATCCTGGGCTCCTGGGTGGGGAAGAGAAAGAAGCCTAGGTTTACACCCCTGGCTTGAAAGACAATAGTCCTGCATTCCTGGGAGCGTGAAAGAAAAACTTTCCAAAACTTTCTTTCCGTGAAAGAAAAAAGTTTTCTGCCTTCATCACAGGCCTTCAGCCAAGAAGTCACAGCGAGCATTTTTACGGTCTAGTCCAAGGCCACATGGAAAATCCCACTGATATTTTGTTTTTAGAGGACTTTCACATATAGAATCTTACTTGATTCTTACAAGCCTATGAGGGAAGTATCTTGGGTTGGGGTATCCTGATGCAGGACCTGAAACAGGGGTTCGGGGAACTCCATCTGCAAATCCTCAGCCAACACAGTTGCTGGGAATGGGTTTACTGGCCTGGTGAGGGGGGTCTAGGTGGGGCTCCAACAGTGTCAGTAACGGCACGCGAAATCAATCATAGTATTGAACCCAGAGAGCTGAGGAAAGAGGCCCAAAGAAGTCGATGATTAGCCAGTAAATGGCAGATTAAGTGGAGATCTGGAACCACAGTTTTGGTCTCCAAAGTGACTTGATTGTCTATTCCTCATTGTAAATTCATGTTTTTGGTGAGGCAAATACTGGAGAACCTAAAGCAGTGATAATTGTCATTCCCTAAGTGACACTAAATCTCTTCTAGGTTAAAGCAATATCTGTTCCCCACTTTGAGAAAAGGCCAAAGGGTTCATAGAAGATACGGCCATGCCGTACTCAAGGCTTGGGTCGTTCCCCTAGAGTAATGACAGGGCAGTGCTATAGACTAAATACTTGGGTCCTTCCAAAATTCCTAAGTTGCAACTTAACTCCCCATGTGATGGTATTGGGAGGTATTAGGATAGGGCCTTTGGGAGGTGATTAGGTTGTGAAATTGGGGCCTGCATAAATGGGATTAGTGGTCTTACAAGAGCTATGCTAAAAAGCTCTCTCACCTCTTCCACCATGTGAGGACACAGCACGAGACAGCTGTCTATGAACCCGAAAGCAAACCTTCACCAGATACTGAATCTAGCAGTGCCTTGATCTTGGACTCCTAGCCACTAGGACTATGAGAAATAAATTTCTGTTGTTTAAGCCCCCAGTCCATGGTATTTCTGTTAATGGCAACCTGAACAGTCTAAGATGAGATGATTAGTGCCATACATGTGCCCAAGACACTCCTGGGATGTTCAGTGTGATAAGGGAGGGAAGCTTGAGGGCTGGGCCGGAGTCCTAGGACTGGCTTGGCTTCCTAGCCCCTTCAGGTTGTAGTTCCTTCTTTCACTGAAGAGAAAACAGCTTCCCGATAGCTAAGGGGGCCTTGGATAGTATACTGAGGTAACATGCCTCTGAATGGTGACCCACTTAGCTTCCCCTTTTTCCCTCCAGTCTCCTCTGGGTCCAGCCCACAGTCTTCATACCCTCTAATCCTCCATACAGGAAAACCAAGTGACCACAAGGAGACATGCTCATGGACACGAACAGGCAGCCCTGACTTCTCACCATAATGAGTTTTTGGAAATAGCCCCACAGAGGGTCATTCTAAGGAGAATCGTATTTTTGCCACAGTAACCACATTTAATTGGAGGTTGTGTTCTTGAATAAAAGCCTGGGATCGAATAAATCAAGAGCATAACCAATAACTTGTCATAAAAATAAAGATACAGTAACCATAACCCCTATAATAATTTAAAATAGTAAAACTGTGCTCCGGCTCCATAAAATGTCCTCAAAAACCTTTACGTCCTCAAAAGGCCTTTAAAGGGAACGGAGGCTCATTGTGCACATGTTGAATAATGAGGAGAAAGTGGGCAGCCGACTCAGCTGCAATGACACCTGCCTGTCATATTTGAGAGACATTTTCTTCAGAAGCTGGTGCAGTTTTGAGATTTACTTACTGACTGAAAGTGAGACATTCTTAAAGGCACTAAGTCTCTTGGTTTTTCTCTGATGTATGTGAAGGGCTTTCAGTCTACTCCAAGGTGCCCGGGATGGGCTACCACAGGCTGAGCCCAGAGCAATGACAGATTCCCTGTCTCCACAGCGCTGGCAGGACTCAGAGTAACACATCCGCCATCTTAGCCTGATGAGCAGTAGGAAATGGGGGAGGGGATGATGTTGCCTTTTTTTTTTTTTTTTAAGATTTTATTTATTTATTTGACAGAGAGAGAGAGAGAGATCAGAAGTAAGCAGAGAGGCAGTCAGAGAGAGGGGGAAGCAGGTTCCCTGCTGAGCGGAGAGCCCGACTTGGAGCTCGATACCAGGACTCTGAGACCATGACCCAATCCGAAGGCAGAGGCTTAACCCACTGAGACACCCAGGCGCCCCGATGTTGCTGTTTTTGATGATCTCCTACAAGTCCTTTGTTCCCGGACAGGCCTGTCCCAGTATGCGTCCCGCAATGCCAATGTATCAGCCAGGTGGGGCACGAGATGGTCCCGAGGCTCTGCCCCCATTGGAGATGGAGGCAGACCAGGAGGAGAAAAACCAGGACAGCACTAGGGTCAGGGTGAAAACAGGCAACCCAGCAGGACGCTGGAGAGCTTCTCACAGAGAAGCTGTGAGCCATGAGCGAAAAAAACCTCAGGGCGGAAAACAGCAGACTTGGAAGTGTTGCCAAGGGATATCTGTTTGAATCTTGTTAAGTCACTAAATTGATGGCGGGAAAGGCTGAGCACAGCAGATGGACATTACAGAAACCAGTTAGGTGGATGTCTCCCCTGAGCTGGAAACATCGATGCTGCCACACGACTGTCTACCTGCTTATAATTCTCTGACTGCCTACAGCACATGACTCTGAACTTCTTACCCATTTTGAGGCAGCTTCCTATATAATAAATAAATTCCCTTATGATCAATGATGACTAGATCGGGGCTGGTGATTTGAAAACTGAAAAAAGAATAGGAAATAGACCAATGGTGCCATGGAGGTAGTTGAAGAAGAAGTCTCTGCCCCAACTGTAAGTCCAAGCTCACTCAGATAATAAATGGATATGATGCCCAGAAAGGAGAATGAAAACACCAATACCCCAAACAAATCAGACCACAAAAAATGTCTATAAAACTGACGTCATGGGTATATTATGAGGGTGAAGACTGAAGGGCGAGCCGCGGGCATGGCATGACTAAGCTTAGGGGCCTGAGTCTGTGTCAGCAACTGGCACGTGGCCCTGGAGACAGGCAGGCACTTTGAATTATCCTGTTGCCAAAAGTCAAAGGCCTTAACTGAACACACAGAATCCATCAGGAAGAGATCAGCCTGGCCAAAAACAGCAATTAGCGAGAGGCTGAGGCTGCTGGATGCAGCCTGCCCCTAGCCCAGGTGGTGAAACAAGGAGGACAAAAGAGGTGCCATGAGAAATGAAATCAGAATGTCAAAAACCGTTCCTCAAACTGGCTCAGTAATGCCACACATGTCCTCAGGGGCTGATGCTGAAAGTCTCCCTCTGTGATCACTTTCTACAGCAAGCTTTTTTTTCTGTGGACCAAGACACAGACACCTCCGCACCCCTATATCTGCAAGTCTGAGAGCGCCATGTTTCTTCCATTGAGAGCCCAAGGCAGGTGATGTCTTGGCAGTCTTGGATCACACCAGGCCCTCCTGTATCTTTCCCCCCGAAATTCTATTTCCTTTTATTGAGATCAAGCTTATTAATGCATGCACCTTTTTGATTTGATTCCCTTCTAATGATACAAGCACCTAAAAACCTCGGAAGCTGTCCAACAAAGAAACAGAATCCTAAGTGTCATGAGACACCTGTCACGCTGATGATTTCCTAGTTCCTCCAAATTCATAGTTTCCACATAACACAAGCGTCCTCCTATTTGCACTCGAAGTTCCTCTGGGGCGGCTGGGGATTATTCAAGCCTTACCAGAAGCCTCTCTACACAAAGCCCTGGGGTTCTGGCTTTACTAGCTCTCATGATGGCTTTCAAGGACATGGCCTCTCCAGTGGTGAGGCCGGCCTAGGAGCTCGCCCTTTCTGCTACTGAGTTGAGACATGCTCTCAGGTATATTCAAACATTAATGGGAGGCCTGTGGCATCATAGAGGCTTACCAAGTGAGTTCTCTGGTTTGGTTTTAACACGCTCAAGGTCTCCTGCCGCATACCCACCCCCCTCTACCCACCACATGTGAGTCAGGTGGGAATGCCAGTCAGCTGCTTCCTGGATGACGTGCATGGGCCCAAAAATGGACATGTGGTCCGAGCCAGCCGATCAGAGCTCTTCCCTGCAGTTTTCAGTTAGAATAAAGGGAGACCAAAGCTGTCTCTTTTCACAGAGATACCAAGCTGGGCAGAAGAAAGCCTGAAGCTGTCTAGAGCCGTCCTCTTCCTTCCCTGCCCCCCATCTTCTTGCCCCCTCCCAAGAGGAGGAGGCCATCTGATGAATCAGACGTCGCAGACACAGTGAAGAAAAGAGATGGAGACTTTGCCTGCCAGAACCGTGCTGGACCCAGGATCACTTGTATAAGATAGCATATCACTTTTGCTTACCCCAGCTGGAGGTGGTTTCTGCCACTTGCAGACCAGAGTCTTGATGAATATGGCCTCTGGAATCAGACATACCTGTGTATGGATAGTGTCTGCCCCAGTTACCAGCTGCCTGACTGTGGGCGAGTGATTTAACTTCTTTGGCCCTCAGTTTACACAGCTCAAGGAAGGGATGATACCAGTCACCACTGGCACGGAAAGTTTATGACCAAATAAAATAAGCGCAGGTATGACAGCCATTAATAACAACTAAAGGTCAGAGCTTCTCTCTCCTCCTCAAAGTAATTTTTCATAATAAGGTACCCCAGAACCCACTCAGCTCCCAGCTTTATTAACAGTGCCAAAATGCCCTAAGAAATATTAGTCCTTTAAACTTCCAGCCTTGACGGTCCCCATCCTATACAATTCACATCCTTAAAGACAACCTCAAGGTATTACATTCTCCACTGGATAAAAACCTGACATTTTAACTGAGAACGCCTCTGCTTTAGCCGAATTGGCTCATTATATTTACTGGAGAGGTGAACCCTGCTTGAAAAGAGATCACTGTTTGTTTTTTTAATAAGATTTTATTTATTCATTTGACAGAGACACAACAAGAGAGGGAACACAAGCGGGGGGAGTGGGAGATGGAGAAGGAGGCTTCCCACTGAGCAGGGAGCCCGATGCCTCAGGGCTCGATCCCAGGACGCTGGGATCATGACCCAAGCAGAAGGCAGACGCCTAATGACTGAGACACCCAGGCGCCCCTGAATCATATAACATCACAAAGCACATTTTGAAACGAATATGCAGTGTGTGGTTTTGACTTCCCCATTCATCCCCTCCTGTAATACCACGTGCACCTTTGAGGCCGAGACGATCCCCAGCTTTCTGCCTCACTGACTAATGCGGCCCTGGAATTTCAAGAGCATGGTGAGTATCTGAAAGGAAATAAATCTGGGGTATCACATCTGGAGTCTCTCGCCGGTCATGGTTGGACCTGGAGAGAGACAGACAGACATACTTCACAGGCAGAACGGGAGCAGCAGAGGACGGCTCCCCAAAGAACACACATGCTACTTGGCAGTGCCTCCTTACCCCTTAAACAGCAGACCCTGGATCCCGTGAGACTCTGAAATTGGCCACAGATCGTACTGGAAAGGTCCTCTATGATAAGGACTCTCTGAGAAAGGGAGGTGGTTCTGTTTAAGAGCAGAGGTGGGCAACAATGAGCTGAGGGTCTTGAACCCCAAAAACCCCTTGACTTGGCCCCTTTGGCTTGATTTCTGAGTTTTGGTCTCTCCAGGCTGATCCTCTGACCCAACACCTGCTCCCCACACACACTAGCACACAAAGCACGCATTCCGCCTGGATTCTCCCACCTGGCCGGCTGTGAGGGGGTGGGGTGCAGCACGTGGGGTTTGGAACGTGGGGATCTTTCCTGCGGCCTGCATCAACAGAGCCAGGAGAGTGTCTCTGGGATGCTGTCAGACGACGCCTACCGCAAGAGGCAGAGAGCGGCCATATGAGTGTGCTACTTTATGGCACGATGTCATCTCCAGGCTCCAGCTGTCCCAAAGCATCCTGATCTGCAGAGAGATTCATGCCAGATGCAGAGTCAACAGCTGCTTCTCGTGCAATGTCAGCATCTGACTGCCTGCCAGGCCGAGAAACACAATCTAACATGCTTTTTAAAAACTGTTTTTATTCTCACCAAGACAATACATGCACATGGTCAAAACGTCCACTGGTACCATAAGTCATAACAACAAAAAAAAAAAGTCTCTGCTCTACCCCTCCTACCCCAAATTCCACTTCCTTTAGAATGTCACCTTCAACTCTTGCCGCCATTTCTGAAAGTGTTTCTTTTCTTCCGTGTTTCTAAACAATAGCCCTTACACAATGACTACTTTATTCTTTTTAATTTTAGACATCATTTCCTAACTTCTCTGTGTGGAATCTGAGCTTTTAGCTCTCCAATCCCTCTCCCTCCATAAGCCCTTTCCCAAGACATAATCATTACATCACAATTTTTATGTCAATGTATAGTGTTTTTTCATTTTAACTTTGCTCACTGCAAAATATGTTACAATTCAATTTCTTGAACTTTTCCTTTTTTCTGGAGTTAATAACTACCATACTTTGGTTTTTCGTCATTCTTTAAGAACCTCAACTTCTTAGGAGAACTATAAACTTCTCAGCAATGGTCAAACACATCCCATAACTAATTCACCACTCGCTTTTATTTTTTCCTCCTTTGGACATATCCTTCCTGGGATACTCTGTCCTCCTCCTCCAGTCTACGCTGGATGCTTTCCCAGCTAGATGCACAGTGGTCCTTCACCATCTCTGGGGCATTTCCTAGTGTCTATCACCATTTTGGATAAACACAGCCTTTTCTAGTGGTTTCTCAAGAATGAATGCATAGAAGATTATAATTTTTAAACCTGGCATTTCTGAGTGTCAATATTCTAACTTTATACTCAACATAGAGTTCATCTAGGAATGGAATTCTAGACAGAAATCCTGTTTTCCTTTGGCATTTCAAGGGCATTGTTTCATGGCATTTGAAGGCAATGCTGCTGGGATCCATGTTGCTACTGAGAGATATAATGTCAGATGGATCCCTCACCTCTCACGTGCTGAGTGTGCGTGTGTGGGGGGGGTTTAAACTTCCAGAATCTTCCTTTTTTCTCCGACAGTCTAAAATGTCATGATGATTTGCCTTCACGTAAGTGCCCTCTTTGTTCCCTTATCTTATTGGCTCTTTGGTTATAGGTCTTCTCATTATTGGTAACACGTCTTTCATTTCTTGGAATTTGTGTGTTTTGACAATTTTCTCTCCACTTTTTTTAAATGTTCTTTTTAAAGAACTCCTGTGGGGACGCCTGGGTGGCTCAGTTGGTTAAGCGGCTGCCTTTGGCTCAGGTCATGATCCCAGCGTCCTGGGATCGAGTCCCATATCGGGCTCCTTGCTCAGCAGGGAACCTGCTTCTCCCTCTGTCTCTGCCTGCCTCTCTGCCTACTTGTGATCTCTCTCTCTCTCTGACAAATAAATAAATAAAATCTTAAAAAAAAAAAATAAAGAACTCCTGTGAATTGGCTATTAGCCCAACTAGATGAGCTTCTGCATTTGTTTTCTCACTTACTCTTCTCTCCCTTATTTTTGTTCTCTCCAGGAGCTTCTCTCATTTTATCTTCCAGTTTACCGAAGCTATTATTTTGGCTCTCATTAACTTCAAAAACCTCTTCTTTTTTGGCTTTTCAAAACTGTTTTGAATAACATCCTCTTCTTGTTTAATGGAAGTAACATCTTATCTCTAAAGCAAGATTAAATTTCTTCAAAGTTTTCTGTTTTCTGTGGTCTCTATTTCTACTTGGTTCCTTTTCTGATTCTTCTTGTCTCTCTCACAACAGAGGCTTCCCGTGAGCATGTGATGACCCTTCACTGATTCTTCATATGTGAAGAACTAAAAAAGTTCGATGCACACAGGCAGGGCCTTGTCAACTTGTGGGACCTCCCAGCAAAGGGACTGGGTAAAAACCCTCAGAGACCAGTATCGGTGGATGTTTTCTCTTGAGATGATCCATTTCCACAAAGAAGACTCTTGCTGCTTTTTGTGGTGGAGATGGGGACACAGTAATTACATCTGTCAATGAGCATTTAGGATTCAGAGTGAGGGGAAGCTATGAGGTTCTTATGCCGACTTGCCCTTAGCCCTCTCCCTCTCGATTACAACTGCTCACCTCTGCCTTCATTGTACGTTGTGTCCAGGAGTTGAGAGCTGGTCAGGTTCAGTTTCTTCATACAAACGTACAGTCTTTCAGGGTGTTGGGGAGGAGCAGTGGCCTGGCACATGGGGCAAAGAAGGGGGCCCGGGGCCTAACGGCTCCTTATTAGACTTTTAATCAACCCTCCGGCTTTCGGCTCCACTCTGCAACCCAGGCCTTTGAAAGTACTTGATGCCTCCTCTTAGTCAGCCATTAAGGAACTCTCTGGCACAAGCTGACTTCTTTTTTCTTGCTGTCCATTCCCCAAACCACAGACCCAGCACAACATAAGAGGCTGAAACCCAAGCCCGCCAGTCATCTATTTCACTTTCCACTGGCCACTCACCTAACATCTCTCATCTACTGCTATTTCTGTTGTCATAATTTCATAATTTTCATCTTCTTTTTATAAAAAGACATTTTAAGAATGATCATTATTTAGAAAAAAAAAAAAAAAAAAACAGAAAATAACAAGTCTTGGCAAAGAGAAACTGGAATCCCCGTCCGCTGTTGGTGCGAATGCCAACTGGTACAGCTATTGTAGAAAACAGTATGGAGGGTCCTCAAAAAATGAAAAATAGAACTCGCCTATAATCCAGCAATTCCACATTTAGCTCTAAACCCAAAGAACTGAAAACAAGGCCTGGAACAGGTATTTGGACACCCACATTCATAGCAGCATTATTCAGAACAGGAGAAAGGCGGGAAGCAAGTCAACTGTCCATGCAGATGAACGCAGAAAATGAAGTGCGGTACGTACGTCGATTGGAATAGGAGTCAGCCTTAAAAGGGAAGGAAATCCCGACCCATGACACAGTGAATGAGCCCTGAAGACATGATGCTGGATGGAGGAAGTCAGGCACAAAAGAACAAATACAGTTTGATTCCACTTTTTAGGAGGTATCCGGAGTCGTCAAAGTTATGGAGACAGAAAATAGAATGATCGTCTTTTGGTGGGGGGAAGTGCGGAATCACTATCAATGGTAAAGAGTTTCAGTTTCACAAGGTGAAAAAAGTTTGGGAAAACGGGTGGTGGTTGTGGTTGCACGGTGGTGTGAAGGTACTTGATGCCCTTGAACTGGACACTGAAGCATGGTCAAATTTATGCTGTGAATATTTTACATATTAAAAAGAAATCAATGCATTTTTTCCTGATTAATCTCTGAATTCTGTTTTGTTTCAAATACTTTTAAGTTTTTCCCTTTGCCAAACACTACATTGCTTATCACATGATGGCTTTATGTTAAGTATTAAAATCAAGAAATAAAAGTTAGAAAAAATATAATTCAGACCAAAGTCACTTCTCTATTTAAAAAATTTTTAGTGGCTTTTCATTGCACTAAGAATACAATCCAATGACCATGGTTCACAAGGCCATGGGAGACCTGATCCCTGCCTATGTCTGTGCACAGTGCTCCTGCCACATCGGCTTTCTCTCTGGGCCAGAAAGTAAGATGAACGTAGCAGGCTCTCCACCCAGGAGTGGCTCCCGGCTGCCTGGATGACAGGGGTACGCACTCTGCCAGAGCATACGATCAGCACCACAAATGAGGCTTGCATGGAGGACTGTGGGAAGGTGGTGGGGAGGAAGGAGCTCTGTGGCTGTGTTGCTGCCAGCTGAGTGGGAATCCTGGGCCACCTCCCAGGACAGCACTCTGACCCAAAGGAGCTAGGCCCAGGGACTGAGAGGGCTGGGTTCCTGAGAAGCAGCCATTCAGGCTTAGACAGAAGATGGCTCCCACCTTTTGGTAGCCCTGCAGGGACCCCATGCTGGGATGGGCCAGGAGAGGTGACTCCCAAGCCCAGGAGGATGCCAGGCAGGGCAGTGCAAGTGCAGGCTGCCGGAGCCCTGGGGCCCCCTCTATTCTCTGAATCTCTCCCCACAGACAGTGCCAGTGTAACCAGGGCACCCCTCCTTAGCCAATTCTGCTTGATCTATTCTGCAGTGATGTTCTTGCCTAAGATATTGTTCAGGGATTTTAGGGCAGGGCTCGAAGGGACACAGGAAAGAGAGGAGAAACAATTGCCAAGACCCTCAAAGGAGGTCCTCTTGTGAGCAAGCCCATGCATGTGGTGCTTCTCTGGGTGTTTGCTGGTGGCTTGTGGGGGGCAGGGAAATACCAAAGCGGTTTGAGTCCTGGTTTAAAATACACATTTAAAGCACATTTAGACTTCTCAGTGCAAGCCATTGAAATTTCTTTTCTGAAGAAGCATCTGGAAAAAATGGAGGGAAAAGCTGCCCAATTATTTAGTAAAAACAAAACTCAAACTTTTCTCCCCACCCCCTCCCACCCCCCAGCCAATGTCCCTTTCAACTATGAGATCCTCAGAGACCCACTGGGAACTGGGGCCCAGCTGAGCTGGTGCCGAGCATGTTCATCCCCAGAGGAGACCCGCCCCATAAATGGCAGTTACAGTCACCCACTGGAAGGCTAGTGTACCTCCAACTCCCCGGCGCCTGTGAACAAGGTCAGGGGAGCCTGCTTTGGCCTGACCGTTCCCTGGCTGGTGCAGGAGGTTTCAAAGCCAGTCCATCTCCCAAACTATCATAAGAGAAGCTCAAGGGTTTCCTGTGCTGGGAGCTCTACAGCCCAAATAGGCCTTTCCCCCCGACTCCTGGAATGTCCCTAATTGAAGGAGGATGGTGAACAGGCCATCCACAGAAAGCCTGGGCATCTGCTCTCCTTTTCTTGTCATAGAGAGCTGGAAGGTATGAAGAAGGGGCCGCCATTAGATAATAGTTCTTGTTACTAATCTGGGTCAAGGAGCCTTGACCAGCACTTGCCCCCACCTTAGTGTGGGTAACTGCTGAGGCTGCCCAGCTCAGAGAACCCAGGTGCAGCTCCAGCAGCTGTTAAAAATGGGTGGGTTTGCTGGCAGGCACCAGCGTTGCCCTACATAAAGCCTTGACCGAATGAAGCACGTCAGCTCTAGGCACCTCCAGGCCTGAGGGGAAGAGGGAAGAATGGGTGGTGTCGGTCCCATGGAGAGTGGCAGGAAGTGGCAAGAGAAGCAATTTCTAGGGAAGGATGTGCCTATGGGATCCTTTTGGGGGAAGCAGGCTCTTGGGAGCGGTCCTGGGGGCTCCTGAGCAATGGTCTGGTTCATACTTTCCGTTGTTTGCTTAAAAAGGTCATCTTCAGGTTGGGTCTGGGAAGGATCCGTAAACTTGTCATGTCCCTAGAAAGTCTACTTTAGCCTAGAAAAACTTAGCTCCTTCTGCTGCCACCACTCACCTTCTCAGGGAGGCCCCCGACCCTGGGAATTCCTGTAACACGCCCGGCCCCTCCGCTGACCCTGGTGCCCACCACAGCCTGAACGAGTTGGGGGTTCTTGCCCCAGAGGCGGAGGAGGGGAGCCAAGTCAGGCTGCAGCCCAGAGGAAATGGGCATGCCTGGGCCCCAAGCGCTCCTGGCCCCCCACAAGGGGCAGGATGCAAGCGCAAGAGCAGTGTTTATTCCAAAGCCGCTTTCCGTTTCAAGAGCCTCACAGCTAGGTCCAGGGCCAGGGTCCCATTTCCAAGGTTGGTATTTTTTCCTTCCTCCTGCTGGACAAGGAGAAGTGGAAAAAACCCATATTCTTTGGCCCTCAGGTCCTTTCGGGCTGATTTTGCTGCCCCTGGCAGGGTTTGCCACCGGGGTGCAAGCCACAAACACAGGCCATGGCAGAGAGAATTCTCAGGTCATCTGAGGCGAAGACCCATGGAACAAAGGGAACCCTGCCCCGGCATGACTCACCAAGGCCTGTCCTTAGGTGAAGACCCCTGATAGCACTCAGGGCTCAGGGCGCTGCTGCTCCTGACCCCTGGCCACCAGAGGGCCTAGTTCTCTAAACACAGCTGCAGATTGGATACTGGGGACAGAGCTCCAGGTCTAAGCAGGAGCCCAGAAAATATCCCAATGTCAGAGCTAAATGTCAATACTACCAATTCTCAGTTATCTCCCTCTTGCCAAAGGAGATGATTGTAGTTTTATCTCTATTTCTCTACAAATAGACCTGTATTTGTCTATTTGTCATACAACTGCCTTATCATCCTAGTTTTGTCCTTTCAAAAATGCTCACCAGACACGGTTAGGTGAACAGGATAGATGCCCTAGAAATGAGCATGGCTAGGGGAACCAAGCGAGAAGCAAATCCAAGACACTCCATCCTTTCCCCCTCTCTGCCACTCCCCCAGGGCTGCTCACTCCCTCTGGAGAAATCCTCTCCAACTACGCAGCCCCCTCTGATCGCCCCCACCTCCCAATATCCTGTACTTACACTATTATCCAAAGTGACTACATTTTTAAAACCAGCAGACACTTAACCGACCACAATACAGACTGTTTAAAATCAGGCCTGCCTCAGAAAATCTGGGGCAACTGATCACCATTACCTCACCCTTCAGATTTCCTTCGGCCCTACAGCAAGCACAGGGACAATATTTTCCATAAAACCAGGACACGTTATCTGACAGGAGACTTATGGGCAGCCTCCAGGTGCAAGAAGGAGTTGGTGTTCTGAAAGTTTCAACATCAAAATATTGGAACTCCAAGGATATTTGGATGACTCTACTGGAAAAAATGAGGCTATTTTCAGTCAGAATGGCTCACAACAATCTGGGATGACAGCACCTACACCGCTAGCACGGGTTACACTTCTGGCCATTCCAGGCACGTTTGGCACAACTCCCTGTGAGACTTGGAGTTACTCGAGAGGGGGAACTAGACATCACGCCTCCATGCCCAGCATGGTCACTAAATCCACTATGGAGTGGACAGCTGGCCCAAGGGTCATTTCAGAGACACCTTCCTCGGTTTCCCAAACAAGTTCATGGAGTTACGCTCTCCTGGCATTCTGTCTTCTTCCTTCACAGTCTCCTCACAGTTTGGAATTCATTCTATGCGTGGTTGCTCTTGTCTGTCTCAGCACCAGCCAGCATCTGCCTATGGAAAGAACTATAATGGGTTGGCTCACCAGTGAATCACCAGCTTGGCACCCTGCATGGTACACAATAGATGAGCAATAGGTATTTTTTTTTAAAGATTTTATTTATTTATTTGACAGATAGAGATCACAAGTAGGCAGAGAGGCAGGCAGAGAGAGAGAGAGGAGGAGGCAGGTTCCCTGCTGAGCAGAGAGCCGATGTGGGGCTCGATCCCAGGACACTGGGACCATGACCTCTGCCTTCGGCTGAGGTCATGGTCCC